>NW_007199766.1:154800-161062 GCF_000164805.1 Carlito syrichta | reverse complement strand
TTGGTCTATTTAGGGTCTCAATTTCTTCTTGTTTCAACCTAGGCAGGTTGTGTGATGACTCAAAAGTCCTCCATTTCCTTAAGGTTTTCAAGTTTGTTTCCAAACAAGTGTACATAGTAGTCTTTAACGATCTTTTGTATTTCTTCAGGATCAGATGTGACTTCATCTTTTGTTTTTCTGAGTGTATTTATTTGGGCTTTTTCTTTCTTTTTCTTGGTCAGTCTAGCTAGGGGACCATCGATCTTGTTTATCCTTTCAACGAACCAGCTTTTTGTTTCATTAATTTTTTTGTATTATCTTTTTGTCTTCTATGTCCTGGATTTGGGCTTTTATTTTGGTGATCTGGATTCTTCTGCCAAAATTAGAGTTTTTGTGGTCTTGCTTTTCCAGCTTCCTTAGGTGGCTTGCTAGGCTTTTAATTTGTGATCCTTCCATTTTCTTCATGTGCATTTGTAGGGATATAAATTCCCCTATTACTACAGCTTTCATGGCATCCCAGAGATTTTGGTAAGATGTTTCTACATTTTCATTTGTTTCCATGTATCTTTTAATCTCTGTTTTGATTTCATCATTGACCCAGGAGTTGTTTAGCATCATACTGTTTAGTGTCCATGTCTTTGTGGGTTTGGGGGGACCTTGCTGGTGTTAATGTTTATTATTATTCCACTGTGATCCGAGAAGGTACATGGTAAAATTTCGGTCCTTTTAAATTTGCTTATGCTTGATTTATGGCCAAGTATGTGGTTGATCTTAGAGTATGTTCCATGAGGTGATGAGTAGAATGTGTATTCTGTGGTCTTTGGATGGAGGGTTCTGTAGGTATCAATTAAGTCCATTTGATCAAGAGTCACATTGAGGTTTCGGATCTCATTGCTGATTTTTTGTCCTGATGATCTGTCTAGGGTTGTGAGTGGAGTATTAAAGTCCCCAGCTATTATGGCATTGGAGATGATATCTTTTTTTAGTTTACTTAGGAGCTGCTTTATGAAAGTTGGTGCTCCTATATTGGGTGCATATATGTTTAGGATGGATATTTCTTGGTGGTGGATTGAACCTTTTATCATTGTGTAGTGGCCTTCTGTATCTTTTTAAATTTTTGATAGCTTAAAGGGTATTTTGTCTGAGATTAAGATCATGACTCCTCCTTTCTTTTCTGTTCCATTCACCTGAAAATTTGTTTCCCATCCTCTTACTTTGAGTCTGTGAGTGTCCTTTCTAGTGAGGTGAATCTCTTGAAAGCAATAGATAGTTGCCTGCTGATATTTTATCCATTTTGCTATTCTATGTCTTTTCAGTGGTACATTAGTCCATTCACTTTCAAACTAATTATTGAAATGTGAGAGTTGATCCCTATTATAATGTTTTTACAGAGTTGTTGTTCTTCCTGTTTGTGTGTTGTCTTTCTTTTGTTTTTAGAGTTGGATCATGTGTGTTTTTAATCTTTTACCTGTACTCTTGTGAAAAACGTTGTTGGTCTTTTTTCCTTTTCTTCTGTTGTCAATAATTTCTTAAGTGTTTCTTATAGAGGTGGCAGTGTAGGTTCTTAGGGATTGGATATCTGGGAACGATTTCAATTCTCCCTCACTGATGAGCTTAGCTTGGCTGGGTAGGTTATTCTCAGTTGAAATTGTTTATCTTTTAGAACTTTTAAGATAGGGCTCTAAGTTCTAGCCTGGAGGGTTTCTGTAGATAAACCTGCTGCTATTCTAATTGGTCTTCCCTGGTAGGTAGTCTGACCTTTTTCTCTTGCTACCTTTAGGATTTTTTCTTTTATACCTACTTTGTTTAGATGAATTATTCTGTGTCTGGGAGTTGGTCTTCTCATTTATTGTCTTGCAGGGGTTCTCTGAATCTCTTGTGTTTGAATTTTTTTATCACTGATGAGATGAGGGAAGTTTTCTTGAATGGTTTCATGAAATGTTTGTTCTAGTGTGGCCTTGTTTCTCTCTATGCCACAGGAAGGCCAATACTCTTAGGTTCGGTCTCTTGAAGTGATCATTCATGTCTTAAAGGTTTTGTTCTGTCTTTTTGAGCTTCTTTTCTATGCTTTTGACAGTTTGGGTTAGCTCTGTGTTTTGGTCTTTGAGCTCGGAGATTCTTTCTTCTGCTTGGTTAATTCTGCTTTCCATGCTTATTAGTTTGTTATTTATTTCCATCACAGTATTCTTTACGGCTGTTATTTCTGACATCAGTTCCTTCCTATTTTCCTCTTATCTCTCCTCAATTTTTAAATTCTCTTTATTAATGTCTTGATGTCTGGGTTTGTTGCATGTGACCAGTCATTCTGGGGGCTCTTCATTGTTTGTGTTCTGGAATCTGTTTTCTCAGTGTCTGATCTCCCAGGGTTCTGTGTGAGACCTATATTCTTCTTTTGGTTTTTCTTCATTTGTGCAGTTTTATCCCCCTCCCTACTTTTTCCTTCCCTCCATGTCACCATCTTCTTTAATTCTTTTATTCAGGGGTTTGAGGGATTGCTTTTACTTCTGTTTGTTCAATCTCCTATTCTTTATGTATGTCCTCTTACTTTGTTCAATTCTGGAGTTGCACTGTAGGTTGGGGGTGGTCCTTTTTGCAGTTTTGAGATTTACTTAAGGGGGGAGCTGTGATTCAAAATCTATCTGCAGGTCCTGGTATTCGCTGAGAGGTATATGGATAATCTGAAATCCACTTCCCACTATCTTGGACTCTGTCCGTGCAGTGGGGCTGTAGGTTTACTCCCTGAAATAAAATGTGGTTAGCAGAGGGAAGAGAATGAAGCAGACAGTGGGGGTAAGAGAGGGGTGGACAGAGAGAGGAGTAAGGGGGGAAACAGATGAGTGTATCAACAAATGAAGAGAGAGACCTAAACTGAAACAGATAAAAACAATAGACCATGATTACAGACTAACCAGCTCCCATACAAAAAAAAAATAAAACAAATAATGATGTTAACATACAAGCTAACCAACCACCTTATTGGTGTGCTGTTCCTCTATACAAAGATATGGTTTACAGAGAGGAGAAAAGAGAAAAAAAGGAAGAGAAAAAAGAGGTACAAAACAATAGGAATAGAATCAAGTTATTAAACTAACAGAACAAATCGAGCTCACTCTGAGACAATTCATTTAAGTCCAGTGTCCTTTCAGCTCTGGTTTCTAGCTTTCTTTTCAAGCTGGTAAATTAGTTCACAGTTAGGTTCAGTTGCCCCTGGCCTGCTGTGAAGGACAGTTCAGATCACCCTCCGTTCACCACTCAAATCTGGCCCATGTCTCTTTTTCAATCTTGTTTC
Source organism: Carlito syrichta (assembly GCF_000164805.1). NCBI lineage: Eukaryota > Metazoa > Chordata > Mammalia > Primates > Tarsiidae > Carlito > Carlito syrichta. The sequence goes on along the minus strand of NW_007199766.1, from coordinate 157,794 downwards.
TCTCATTTTGGTGTTGTTACCTTGAATCGCCAGCAGGTGGGGCTATCTCAGCTGCTCACTCCAGAGGGGGTGGGGCCAGACAGGAGCAGGCCGATGGAAGCCTGCCTAAGGGCACATGGAAGGAGACCCATGGTTGGCAGGACATCAAGGTGGCAGCAGAGATGGCAGCGACCCCAGCAGATCTTGCCTGCAGGGGCTTCAAGGGCTGAAGTCATGGATCACCTCAGGCACGGCTGGCGTGATGCGCTATGGCTGCCACGGAGGCCGCGGTGGTGCCGGTGGCTGCTGAGTCTGTGGCTGCAGTGGCTGTCCAGACTGATGCGATGCCCCAGCGGTGGCGACGGCTGATCTCCGTGTGAAGAACAGGCTGCCAACATTGGGGTCCACAGCCCCCGTGGAGAGAGCCAGAGACCCTCTGTGTTCTCCTTTGTAGAGGATTTCATAGACCAGGTTGCCCCATCCCCATCTTGCCAGAAGTCCATAATTCTTTTCTAAAAGTGTCACAATATCATTTTAATCTGTTAACATGATCATATGACTTTCTCACTGATTCTGTTAATGTGACTAATTGTATTGATGGATTCCCAAATTCTGAGTCTCCTATTCTTTCCTGACATAAAGGCAGATTGATCATGATGTAATGTTGCAATGTGCTGACACAATGTTTCTAATAATTTTTACATTTCTACTCAAATGTGGTTTTTCTACAAAGAACAGATATGAAATACTTAGTATGGAATAGAAATTGTGTGTTGACTGTCCACATCCTGAGAAACCAGGTTTTCTATTCTCTTCTATTACTTTTTTTTTTTTTTTTTGAGTTGGAGTCTCACTCTGTCACCCAGACTGGAGTGCAGTGGCCACTCCTGGTCACCGCAGCCTCAACCTGCTGGGCTCCGGTGATCCTTCTGCCTCAGCCTTCCAAGTAGCTAGAACTACAGGTGTGCACTACCACACCCGGCTCATTTTTTTGATTTATTGTAGAGATGAGGTATTGCCAGGTTGCCCAGGTGGGACTCAAACCTGTGGGCTCAGGCAATCCACTCACCTCAGCCTCCCAAAGGTGCAGGATTACAGGCTGAGCCACCGAGCCCAGATCTCTTCTATTTCTTTTTAATATTATTTTTATTTTAAAATGTAGGGAACAATTTAGGGTACATGTAAAGTTTGGGTGCCTTTGCTGATATTATGTCCTCCCACTCCCATGGTTGTGTCCCAATACTGTCAGTCACTTCCTTATAGTATCCTGAATAATGTTCAGGGTCAACTTATGAGTGAGTACACAGAGTACTCAGATCTTTGTTATGTGATACATCACTGAGAATTTATTCTTTTTTTTTTTGAATCCTTTTCACCCAAGTGGGAGTATAGCAGCACTCTTGTGTTCACCTCAGTCTCAACCTGCTGAGCTCAGGTGGTCCTTCCACCTCAGCCTAGCAGGTAGCTAGAACTACAGGTGCACAGCACCAAGTCTGGTTAATTCTATTTTTTAATTTATTGTAGAGAGAAGTTCCTGTCAATATGCCCAGGGTGGTTTCAACCCCTGGCCTCAGGCAGTCTTCTCATTTCCACTTGCCAAAGTGTTAGTATTACAAGTTAGAGCCACCATCCCTGGCTCAATCACTTATATTATAGACTTGAAATCCATCTAAGGTCCTGCGAGGTGAATAGTCTTGGTTTCTTGGTTTTTTTTTTTATTATTATTCAGAGTCTCACTTTGTCATCCAGACTGCGGTGAAGTGGCACTCTTGTGGTCACCATAGCCTTGACCTGCCAGTCTCGGGTGATTCTTCCACCTCAGACTTCCAAGTAGCTAGAACTACAGGCACATGCAACTATGCCTGGCTAATTTTGGTTTTATTATAGAGATGAGTTCTTAGCAAGTTACCCAGGTTGATCTCAAATTTGTGGGCTCCCAAAGAGCTGGGATTATAGGCATAAGCCACTGCATCCAGTTTAGTGGGCCACTTTTACTAACCCTAGAAAGTGTTACTTGCTCCATACATTTTTTTTTTTTTCATCAGCACATGCACTGGATTGACTGCATTTGTAGAAAATGTGGTGAGAGACTGGGCTCAGTGTCTCAGCTTGTATCCTAGCAATTTTTGAGGCCAATGTGAGTAGATTGCCTGAGCTTATGGGTTTGAGAACATCCCAGGCAATTTGGCAAGACCTCAAAAAATTAGCCACGTGTATTAGCACACCTCTAGTTCTAGCTACTTGGAAGGCTGAGTTGGAAGGATCACCTGAGCCCATCAGGTCAAGGCTGTGGTGATCATGAGAGTGCCATTGCACTCCAGTCTGGGTAACAGAGTGAGACTCTGACTCAAAAAAAGAAATTAAAATGGTGTCAGTACCCCAAAAGAAATTGTAAAAGAAAAGAAAACGGAAGATTCTCATTTTTACTTGTCAGAAAAACTGAGATAAACCCAATCTCTGTCACTTGGTGCTGGAGTTGAGCTCCAGGAGAGAGTCAGGGCTTGAAATGGGGGAACCGGGAAGCGGCAAAAAAGAAAAGACAAAAACGACAGGAATCCTCTTCCTGGGGAGAGCTCAAGACTCTGCCAGTATTTATTTATTTTTCACAAACTTATGTAGGTTTTCCACTCAGCATTGTACCTGCAAATGTATCTTATGTTGCTAGCCAAATGCCCATGTACATCTTTTTTGCACTCACAATAAGGTTGACCTTTAACAATTTCAACCACAGATGATGTTTTTCTTAAGTCAAACATTTATTAACATCCCGGTTTTCTTCCTAACTTTCTCATAACTATTTACTATTATAGGCCTATAATATCTGTACCCTATAAAGCTAAACCTTAACCCTAAGTCTTATTTAGTTTACTTACTACTATATATTTATTTCTATTAATCTTATTTGTATCCTTATGTCCTTATATTTTCTTAACTATCACTTATTATATATCTCTTATCTTACTAGTTTATCTTATCTTACTATCTTATAATTAATATTCTAAATTATATCTTCAT
>NW_007199766.1:75719-154778 GCF_000164805.1 Carlito syrichta | reverse complement strand
GAAAAACATCCTTACACACCTTAAGGGGCACCCTTTTTGCTACAATCTCACCTCCCTTATGCCTATGTATAATTTTTGTTGCAATCATCCATTTGTGCATCTATTATCTCAATTAAAGAGGGAACATTCTCAAGCCTATGCATGCAATCCTTCAAAGTTAGGGAAGGTCCGTCAACAGGATCCATGGGGCTTTGCCTCCGTCATGTCTGCATTTTACTGGGGCCTTGATCCCAGCTGGCGTTTTTTCTGTTTTCAGGTCCCTTTTACCTTACTTTTACTAGTGATTGCGGCTCCTGGCAACTTGGCAGATGTTTGACAAAATATTTCTTTTGGGCTGGAAGCATTGGCATCAATGGTGAGCTTGTTAGCAGTGCAGAAAGTCAGAGCATGAATAGTTTCTCATGCTTGTCATTCCAGCACTTTAGGAATCTGAGGCAGAAGGATATATTGAGAACAAGAGTTTGAGACCAGCCTAAGAAATACAGTCAGCCATCATCTCTACCCCATATCAAAAAAATTAGCCTGGTGTGCTTGTGCATTTGAGCACACCCAGTCACTCAGGAGGCTGAGCAGAGTAGATCTCTTCAGCCAAGGAGGTAGACGCTGTAGTAAGCTGTGATTAAGGAAGTGCATGCCAGAAACGATGACCCAACCTTAAAACAAAAAAAAGCAGTGTCTCACGTTTTGCCCCAGATCTCCTGAATCAGATTTTTTGCTTTTTTACACTTCATTTCCATATTGTACACATTAAAATGTGCAGGGTTCCTTCTAACTCTTCGTTTTTTATCTGAGCAATATATACTACTTATCCTGTGTGATGGAAATACAGTCCTCCAAAATGTACACACTTGTGTTTGTGGCTAAATTTTGCATTGTATCATTCAAGAAAGTATATTGTCTGCACTAGCTGAGTGAATCCTATTTCATTCCATTTCCTCAGATTCAAAGAATACATTATAGAATATTTCTGTGTTAAAAATTATCCAGTATTTCCATTATCATAAAAGTTAGAACTTTTTCACTCTCATTTCTCCTGCAGTTTACAATTCTGCCCATGGCCACTTGGTAAGTATGTCTTGTTGTTGTTTTCAGGGTATGTTGACATTCGGGGATATGACCATGGAATTCTCTACAGAAAAGAAAAATGCCAGTTTATATCCAGTGAGGAGATATTAGAAAACTATAAAAATGTGGTTTACTTGCCTGAGGAAAACCTCCACATACAATATTTATTGCATACTAACAATTTCATATATTTTTCTTGTAGAAAAATCACATTCTAATATAAATGTAAGGATTATTAGAAACATATTGTCGGCAGATTAGGACATCACATTATGATCAAATGCCCTTTGTGCAGGAATATAATGAGATTCTGCTTTCAGGAATCCATCAATACTATTAGTTACATTAATAGAATCAACAGGGGGCTGGGCACGGTGGCTCAAGCCTGTGATGCCAGCAATTTGGGAAACTAAGGTGAGAGGATTGCCTGACCTCAGGGACTGGATACCAGCCTAGGTAACTTTATGAGACTTTCTTTATACAATAAATCAAAAACAAGGTGTGGTAGCGTGCGCCTGTATTTCCAGCTACTTGGAAGACTGAGGCAAAAAGATGACTTTAGTCCAGCAATATGAGGCTGCATTGGCCATAAGCGTACCACAGCACTCCAGCCTGGGCAACAGAGTGAGACTCCAACTATAGAAAAAGGAATTAAAAATGGTATAGTATCATGTTGAAGTTGAAGTTGAAGACATATTATGGCACAACTGAACAAAATTATACTTTACAAAATCCAAAAAGAAATTAGTGTAAAATATTTCCACTTGAAAAATAGTACAAATACAAAATAAATACACTATATGCTTTGGCAGGAAGATTCAACAATATCATTAAGTCAACAATCCTCTAGTCAGTTGATAAATTGAATATCACACTAATATAGACAACATCTATTTTTGTACTATAGACATTTTCTTGCATGGAAGAATAATTGAAAAATCCATTAAAAGTCTGAAAAGAGCCAGGCTCGGTGGCTCAGCCTGTAATCCTGCACCTTTAGGAGGCTGAGGTGAGTGGATTGCCTGAGCCCGCAGGTTCAAGACCCGCCTGTGCAACTTGGCGAGACCTCATCTCTACAATAAATCAAAAATTAGCCGGGTGTGGTAGCGCGCGCCTGTAGTTCCAGCTACTTGGAAGGCTGAGGTGGAAGGATTGCCGGACCCCAGCAGGTTGAGGCTGCGGTGGCCGGGAGCAGCCACTGCACTCCAGTCTGGATGACATCATGAGACTCCAACTCAAAAAAAAAAAGTCTGAAAGGGAAACAAGTGGCATCGTATATCAAAAAGACCAGAAAACTAAACATGTGTTGTTTGCTTTAAAAACACACTAAGGGTCGGGTTCTGTGGCTCGTTCTGTAATTCCAGCACTTTGGGATGCCAAGGCGAGTTGATTGCCTGAGCCTGCGGGTTCGAGACCAGACCGGGCAACTTGGAGAGACCTCATTTCAACAAATCAAAAATTAGCCGAGCATGGTAGCGCATGCTTATAGTTTCAGCTACTTGTAAGGTTGAGGCAGGAAGATCGCCAAAGCCCAGCAGGTTGAGGGTGCAGTGACGGGTAGCGTGCCACTGCACTCCAGTCTGGGCAACAGAGTGAGGCTCCATTTCAAACAAACAAAAAATCCCTGAGAAACCAAGGCAATACTAGTTTAAAAGTAAAACAGGACATACATGGAAAAAACCCACTGCCGAGGAAGCCGAGATGGGCCTTGTTGTGTCTCACTGGAGAGTGAAGCTCAGACATGAGTGCAGAGGAGACTTTGCCTTCCAGTGTGTTGGTCCCTCAAGTAATCCATCTCACACATTTCAGGGAGAGATGACCGATCCCTTCTGAGGGTTCAGAGTCTGACAGTTGATGTCTATGGACTGAGGCCATTAACACAAGTCAACTCTGATAAAAGAGTAACCAATGAAATTAGCAGCTGGAAGCCGATCACATTTTAAGAAGTTAGTGATGGTTAAAGTTCTAAAAACAGATTACTATGCCATTAATAAAATTATTTAGGAGGCACCAAATTTGCTATACTATTTACATAAAATGTGAAATACACTTTTAATCTGGGCTCAGTGGCTCAGCCTGTAATCCCACACCTTTGGGAGGCTGAGGTGAGTGGATTGCCTGAGCCCGCGGGTTCGAGACCCGCCTGGGCAGCAAGACCTCATCTCTACAATAAATAAAAAAAAAATCAGCCGGGCATGGTAGTGCATGCCTCTAATTCTCGCTACTCGGAAGGCTGAGGTGGAAGGATCGCCGAAGCCCAGCATGCGGGGCTGCGGTGACCAGGAGCGGCCACTGCACTCCAGTCTGGGTGACCGAATGAGACTCCAACTCAAAAAAAAAAAAAGAAACACACTTGTATTAAATCTCAACATTTTAAAAACTGATGTGGGTTGAGCTCGGTGGCTCAGCCTGTATTCCCAGTGTTTTGGGAGGCTGAGGTCAGTGGATTGCCTGAGCCCGAGGGTTTGAGACCCACCTGGGTAACATAGCAAGATCTGGTCTCTACAATAAATCAAAAATTAGCCAGGTGACGTAGGGAGTGCCTGTAGTTCCAGCTACTTGGAAGACTGAGGTGGAAGGATTGCTGGAGCCCAGTAGGTCGAGGCTGCAGTGGCTGGGAGAAGCCACTGCACTGCAGTCTGGGTGACAGAGTGAGACTCCAACTCAGAAAAGAAAAAAAAAAAGAGAAGAATCTGCTATTGATAATAAATTCTCTCAGGTATTTTTTGTTTCCTTGGAAAGTATTTCAAATTACCTTTATTCGTAAAATATAGTGTTTAAAAGCAAGTGTTGTGAGATTCTGCTTAACACAACATGTGTTATGTTACTGCTGTCTATATGAGCAGTTGTACTTTCTTGAGCCAGTCAAGGAAATCAGAGAAAGCAAGTGTGTATATGACAAAAAGGTGGAGAGAAAAGGGTCTCAAGATACAGATCTTGAAGACATTCATCAGCTAACAAGCACCACACCAGAGGAGTTAACAGCAGATGACTTAATGGAGGGGAGTATTCCAACAGTGTCAGGTGACCAGAAAGAAGACAAAGAGGTTGGGTGTGGTAACTGATGCCTGTACTTCCAACAATTTGGGAGGCTGAGGTGAGAGTATTGTCTGAGTCCAAGTGTTCAAGAACAAACTCTACAATAAATCAAAATATTAGTTAGGCATGGTGCCACATGCCTGTGGTTCCAGGGACTCAGGAGGCTAAGGGGGAAGGATTGAGCTTAGCAGGCAAAGGCTGCAATGGCCATGAGCCTGCCACTGTACTCCAACCTGAGTGACAGACTGACAAAAAGAAAAAGACACCAAATCAGCAGTGCCAAAAACAATTCAGCATTACACAAACTGGCAGAAGTGTTCTGATTACAGATTGCTTTTCAAATCTTTCACAACAGGAAACTTTCTACTATAGGGCACTAAAACTAAAGCATATAGCAGAAGTAGAATGGGTGCCATAGGGAAACATTTTTTGATAAATGAAAATGTAAAAATGTCAGACAGAAATTAAGATGTGTTTCTGAAAGCTGCATCAAGTGTCCAGTTACTCCTGCCTCCCTTCCATCTCTTCCTTCTCTGTCAACCAAAACAGCAAGACCAGGCTCTCCTCTTTCACCTCATCCTCATTCTCGTGAAGATGGCAAGGAAGAACTCTATGATGACCCACTTTCATTTAATGAACAATAAAGATATACTTTCTAGCCAGGCTCGGTGGCTCAGCCTGTAATCCCGCGCCTTTGGGAGGCTGAGGTGAGTGGACTGCCTGAGCCCGTGGGTTCGAGACCTGCCTGGGCAGCGAGACCTCATCTCTACAATAAATCAAAAAATCAGCCAGGCATGGTAGCGCATGCCTGTAATTCCAGCTACTCAGAAGGCTGAGGAGGAAGGATCGCCGGAGCCCAGCAGGTCGAGGCTGCGGTGGCCAGAAGCGGCCACTGCACTCCAGTCTGGGCGACAGAGTGAGACTCCAACTCAAAAAAAAAAAAAAAAAAATGATATACTTTCTTCTTCCTGGTTTTCTATTTGTTTTCTGTTTTGAATTCAGTGGATTCATGTGCTGGCTTGTTACATGGGTGTGTTGTGGTGAGGTTTAAGCTTCTGTTAAACCCACCATCCAAACAGGAAAGATGGTGCCCCAAAACCAGTTTTTCAAGGCTTCACTCCCTCCCTCCCATTTCACCAGTCCATAGTGTTTGCTTTTCTCATCTTGTTATCTGTGTGTATCCAGCATTTAGCCCTCAATTATATGTGAGAACATGCAGTATTTGGTTTTCTCTTTCTGGGCTAATTTGTTTACATTATTGTAAAACTAAAATTTGTAATATGCATAATGTATGAAGTATGTTAATGAAGCTTTTATGGAGAATCCACACTCAGAATCAACATTTCATGTCTCTTGGTATCTTCAGTCTCTTATGTACAGCTACCAACTCCCTCTAAGAAAAATATTTGCCGGACTTGGTGACTAAGTCTGTAATTCCAGCACTTTGGGACACCAAGGTGAGTGGATTCCCTGAGCCTGCGGGTTTGAGACCCGCCTGGGCAACCTGACGAGACCACTTCTCTACAATAAATCAAAAATTAGCTGGGCATGATAGTGCACACCTGTACTTCTGGCTACTTGGAAGGCTGAGGTGGAAGGATCATTGGAGACCAACTATTTGAGGATGGGTGGCTTGGAGCATGTCACTGCCCTCCAGTCTGGGCGACAGAGTGAGACTTCAACTCAAAAAAAAATTATAGTTAATTATGAAACATTTATTACACACCAAAAACTATCTTGTTTCTGTTCCCTTTGATAGTCAGAACAATGCAGACGAAGTCAAAAGTACCCCTTGACTTATCAGATTTTACAAGTTATCACCTGAACAAATTGGTCCACTAAAATCAATAAAATGAAGTATGTTAATTTTACAAAGTGACTTCAGTGGAATTCTTCAGTTGAGAACAAACATGGAAAGTATTCAATGAAATTTAACTAGGCCAGGCTCTGGCTCACCCTGTAATCCCAGCACTTTAGGAGACCATGGCGAGTGGATTGCTTGAGCTGGTGGGTTCAAGACCAGCCTGGGCAACTTGGTGAGACCTCATCTCTACAATAAATTTAAAAAAATGGTGAGGCATGGTGGCACTTGCCTGTAGTTCCAGCTACTTGAAAGATTGAAGGATAAGAATAGCCTGAGCCCAGCATTTGAGGCTACAGTGGCCAGGAGCATGTCACTGCCCTCCAGCCTGGGTGACATAGCAAGACTCCAACAGAAAAACAATTACTTGAAATTTCTAAGTAGGCTAAATAATGAACAGTGTATGAACCTGAAATAGTGTATGGCCTGGTGTATGGGGTGGGTCATCGTGAGTCCTCCCTGATATGGAGCCCACTCATGACATGACACAGATGAGAGGCAGAATGGTGGTGAACATTTCCCTGCCTAGTCCTTTCTCTGGCCTTGGCCTCCTGTGAACAACTGGGCTGCATTATGTAGACTGGCCAGTAGAAAGCACCCAGGGAAGAAGCAGGGTGCAGGACTTCCTTGGGGACTCTTTCCAGCATGGGTTCCACCACTGTGCCTACAGCACCTTATGAGGCTGTCCCTGTTTGACCTTCAGGAGTTCTTTCAGGTCAGTTTAGCCCGGGCCTGGGCTCTGGAGGATGACATGGGGCTGAAGCACCTTCAGGTCTCCAGGGCTCAGCTGAGATGGATAGAGTGTGATCTCTCCCTGAGGTTAAGTCCAGCACCAAGTCCACTCCCATTTCACCTTCTGGGGCAATGAAGACTTGAGCACACAGGACCCATTAATTGATCTCTCTGGGCTTTTATCCCCTTCCTCTCCTCTACAAATCTACTGGAAACAGGTCAGCTGGGTCCCTGGGTTTATTGAACATATCTCAGAGACAGGGCAAGGGATGAGGGCTAGACCACCCAAATCCCTCTTCCACACTCTCCTGCACCTGCCTTTGAAATACCTTAAAGACACCAGAGAGTTTAGAGCCATCTGTGTGAGCTGATGCCAATAGCCCCAGAAAGCAGTATGTAATCCTTCAATCCCAAACACCCACCCTCCCACTGGTGGCAGGACAACATGCCCTGAACAAGGGAGTGGAAAGAATTAATATCCCAGACACAGGCAGAATTTCTGAGAGGTCCAGTTGGGAACACAGCCCAAACCCAAAACTCAATTCACTTGTGTGGCAATATTCAGTCCTCCCATGGTGTGGAGTCACAGTCCCAGAGGGCAGGATGATCCAATGCCTAGGAGAATCACCCTACAGTGGAGACAATTCCATGTTAGGGTGGCAAAGGAGCTTGGGTAACAGTGAAGACCTCTCCAACCTGAGTTTTGTACCAGGCCTGAAGGTGAAGTAGAGTAGCCATGGGTGAAGGCATGATGCAGGGAACCCCAAGCCAATCTAAAACCTAGGACAACCATCACTGGAGAAATCAACAGCACCCATGTCCCAGACTGCACACAACCTTAGCTCTGGGATCAGTTTCCTGCATGGATGTCTTTAGTGTTAGACCAGGGTGTCATAAAGAAAACCCAAGAATTCCAGGAACCAGGGTCCATGGGGCCACCCTGTGAGGGCCAGATGAGCTCAGTGAGGAAGCTGATCAAGGTAGACAGCCTGGCTCTTCCCAGCCCACCAGCTCAGCTCTAGAAAACAACAGAGCAGGCTGGGTGCAGTGGCTCATGCCTATAATTCCAGCTCTTTTGTTGGCCAAGGTGAGAAAATTCCCTGAGCCCACCGGTTGGAGACCAGACTGGGCAATGGGGCAAGAGTTCATCTCTACAATAAATAAAAAATTAGCTGGGCATGGTGACATGTGCCTGTAGTTCCAGTTTGAAAGGCTGAAGTGGAAGGATCACCTGCATCTAGCTTTGGTGGGCATGAATGCCACTGCACTCCAGCCTGGGTGACAGAATGAGACTGCAAATAAAACAAAAAGCCATGTGGAAGCACCCCTCAAGCAGGAGTCCTCCCCTAATGTTTCCTTGTGCCTCAACTGATCCCAAAGTTAATGCACAACTTCAGATTGGGGATTCCATAGATTGCAGGGAAGTAGGCTGCTTTCTGGGAGCATTGAGTCTCAAGAGTGGCCAGCATACCCCTGGCTCAGAATTGACCAAGGTTGCTTGGTGATTTTCTTCTTGAAATTTGTTCCCAAAGCTACCCATGCATCTGGAGATCACAAGCCAATGTTTTCAATGGTGCAGCTTTAAACAAGGATGTTGGGTTCCTGTCTTTTCCAGATCTTCCTTTTGAGGTTAGTACCACAGGACAGCCTCACCCTGCTACCCCACTGTGGTTCCAACACCAGGACCTGTCCAGCCCACTGATTCTGAGATACCCCTCTTCCTTATGGTGACACCTGCATATTAACTTTCTTATGGGACAGTGACCCACATGGCCCAGGAAAACTCAGGGTGGCACGCAGCAAGCAGCTCCAAAGCCTCACATAGCTTCTCGGCTCTGTGAAGTTAATGTCAACAGGGAAACTGGACACTAGGAAGCCTCTGGATGACAGGGTGAATATGGCATCCTCAAAGCCTCAGCCAACCAGCAGCATGCCTTGGTCATTATGCTGGCCTATCTTTGTGACAGTGCCTTCTTTACAGGCACAAGTCTTAACACCCAGAAAGACACAACCTGACCTCAACCTGACCTCTGGGAGGAAATGTGATTTAGGGACACCTAGGATGGTCATACAGGGAATCTGTGGCCCTGACCAAAGCTAGCATTTGGTCCAAGGCAGGGTGAGAACATTTGGGATGGTGTGTGGATATATGGGGCCCACTCATGCCCAGCAGGGCCAAACCAGTGATGTCACCAGGCTTGAAGAGCAACTAGGACATCAATGAGGGTGAGCAGAAACCCGCAGACCGGTCATCAACCTTATCCACTCAAGGAGACAGTGATGGCTGAACTTCCATGCCCCAAGTGGCCATTACCTGACCTCCAATGAGGTGGAAGTCTGAGGCCAAGTGCCCAGTCCTGGGGCCAAGATTTCAGGTTATAGTACATGCTCCAGATTATGGGAATGATGAAAACTTGGCGATTGTGGGCCCAGGAAGCCAAGTCTGTAGGTCTGCTATACTTGGTAGGTTCTTTCTTGGTAAGAAATTAAAAATGTGGCCTCACTTTGTGCAAGGATGCTCCCAGGTGGGGACAAGAGCTGCATAAGGGAAAAGATTTCCTGGCTATGCAGGAATAGGACTTAGCTGGATCTCAAAGTCAGTAGTCTGTCCTCTTGTTTTCATCTGGCTGCTTCAGATTCTCTCTCTTTTTTTTTTTTCTTTTGAGTTAGAGTCTCATTCTATCGCTTAGGCTGGATGACAGTGCCAAACCTTCCACTCAGCCTTCCAAGTATCCAGAACTACAGGCACACGCTACCACACCCAGCTTATTTTGTTAGTTTTTATTGTAGAGACGAAGTCTTACCAAGTTGCCTGGGCTGGTCTCAATCCCCCGGGTTCAGGCAGGATTCCTCATTTTTTTGTTGAGTCTGCAGCTACTGAAAATCATCCAGTTCCTTTTTCTTATCTTATTATGCCTTCAGGAGCACAACAACAACAACAACAAAAGAAAATCATTCTAGCAAATGAATTCTCAGCACACCCTCCTGCAGACTGTTCTGTGGACAAGCAAAGTGCTGTCTTTGTACAGCAGTGAGTATCCAGTTCTCTCCAAACTGATAGAGATGAGTTCTTACAATAGTGAATATCCAGATATATACTGCTGGATGGACATGAGTTCTTAGATCTGACTTAGTTATGGCATCATCCAGACTACCAACAATGTCCTTTGGGGAGTCTAGATAATATGTGGTTGGGAGCCAATTTTAGTAGCTTGCCTGCTCCAGGATCATTGAATGCATAAGATGAGTCTTTTATATTCTCTCTCTCTCTCTCTCTTTTTTTTTTGAGTTGTAGTCTCATTCTGTCACCCAGGCTGGAGTGCAGCAGCATGCTCTCAGCCACCTCAGTATCGACCTGCAGGGCTCATGTGATCTTTCGACCTCAGTCTTCAAGTAGGTGGAACTACAGACTTTGTAATTTACGAGAAGCTCCCAGATAACAGGACAGCCCAGCGGGGAAGACCCAGGTCTGTGAGCAGGCACAGGAGATGAAGACTTGCCCCCTCACTTCCAACTCCTGATTGGCCATTTCAGAACATAACGCTCATTGATTTGATGAGGCTCCAGAGTCCGTCCTTCTGGTCTTGAGTGACATGCGATGGGATCAAATGGTGCCCTGTGAGGCAAGAAAAGGTTAAGATTTCTTCCTGCATCAGAATTGTAGATGGGAGGAGCTGGCTAACTCGTGTGTTGCGAGACATACAGGGGAACCCTAGAGTCTTGAGAGCTCCTTGTCCACGGGTCATGCGGGGCTGCAGAATGACAATCCCAGCACATCAGTTTGGGGTGGGACACGTCTCGCTCCATCAGAGCCCTGCTGTCACGGTCTCCCTGCCACTACCTCACCACGTGGAGTGAAATCTCAGAGGGACAACTGGGGCAGGGCGACCTGGATAGTGGTGATGATGAGACCTAGGAGTGCACCTGGTCCTGAACCAACTAGGCGAAAAGGCTTGCCACCCCCCTTCCCTGGGCAGCTCGGAGTCTTCTCCACGCACATCCAGGTCCCTCAAGATCCTCCTCAGTCCAGGGCCCACCTGCTTTCTCAATCCCCTTGGGGGTTAGGGAGGCTGATGTCCCAGACACTGCCTATGGGATGACAGCCCCTCTTTTCTCCAGTAGGAGCCCAGTGAAGCTGCTTTAGAAAAAATCCCCATCCAGACCCCGCCACAGTTTCAGAGCTTTGCCAGGGATCGTGAGATGTGGCTTCCTGGAAATATCACCCTCTCTGACACTTTGTTCATGGATGTTGATTTTGAGGCATTAGGGAGCGAATATTCTTTTTGTTGTTGGAGTCTCACTCTGTTGCCCGGGCTGGAGTGCAGGGTCAAGCTCATGGCCACCCTGGCCACCCTAGCATCGACCTGCTGGGCTCTGTTGATCCTTCTGCCTCACCCTTCCAAGTAGCTGGAACTACAGGTGCACACTACCATGCCTGGATTATTTTTCATTTATTGTAGAGAGAAGGTCTTTCCAAGTTGTCCCAGCTGGTCTTGAACCTATAGGCTCAGGCAATCCACTATCCTTGGCCTCCCAAAGTGCTGGGATTACAGGATGAGTCACAAAGCCCAGTCAGGGAGTGAAATTATTGGGTCACTCAGGGATCTGCTAAAAGCAAAGAAGAAACCCCACTCCCAGGTTCATGTCTAGTGGATCATGTTTTTTTTCAATGACTAGGTTTCACCAAGTTTCCCAGGCTGGTTTCGAATCCCTGGATTTAGGCAATCTTCCACCTCCACTTCCCAAAGTGCTGGAATGACATACGTGAGCCACAGGACCTGGTCTAGCAGAGCAATTTTTTTTTTTTTTTTGAGTTGGAGTCTCACTCTGTCACTCAGACTGGATGCAGTGGCATGCTCCCAGCCACTGCAGCCTCGACCTGCTGGGTTTCGGCGATGCTTCTATCTCAGCCTTCCAAATCACCAGAATTACAGGTGCACACCACCACACCCGGCCAATTTTTGATTTATTGTAGAGATGAGGTCTCGCCAAGTTGCCCGGGCGGGTCTCAAACCTGTGGGCGCAGGTAATCCACTCACGTCGGTCTCCCAATGTGCTGGGATTACAGACTGCGCCACCGAGCCCGGCCTAGCTGACTGACCATTTTTACAAATACATTTCAGTGGACGTGAAATCAACCTGAAGATGATGGTGGTTCAGGCATTTTACACGTAAACTCATTGGGTTAATCTCAACTGTGCCCTGACTGGACAGTGTCAAAGAGACACAGAGGGTGACCTGATCCCTCAGAAAGAGATAGTGATCCAGCTTTGGGGCAATGACATTCAAAGCGAGAGGCACTTAGGGGAAGTTGGAAACTCATCAGTTTGCATCTCTGCTTTGGATGTAAGGCTTGTCACCCACAGCAATGAGGGATGCGCCTACCTCCTTGGGGTCCACCTGAGGAATTTGTCTGTCTAGCCAGTGGAAAACTCTGGGAGCACTTCTGCTTCCATGTAGCCTCCTAATAATTGGTGACCCTAAATTCCCATGACCTCAGAGGCAATTCTTTTGTTTCCTGATGAACCAACTTTTATGTTGTTATATCTAAGGCATAAAACTCGGTGTTAATGACATATTTTTTTTCTTTTTGAATTGGAATCTCCTTCCATTGCCCAGTCTGGAGTGCAATGGCATGCTCCTGGCTACTGTAACCTCGACCTGCTGGGCTCCAGTAATCCTTGCACCTCAGCCTTCCAAGTAGCTAAAACTGCAGGTGTGCACTACCACACCCAGTTAATTTTTGATTTATTGTAGAGACGAGGGCTCGCCAAGTGGCCAGGGCATGTCTCAAGCCCACAATTCAGGCAATCCACTCGCCTCACCCACTCAAAGTGCTGGGATTACAAGACATATTTCAATTCACACGTTCCAAGGTGTTTCTTTTTTATCATTCCCAAATATGAGAGGATAAAATAATGAAGGCTGGGTCAGGAATTGGAGAAAAATGTACACCTTAAGTATTAAGACATGTGAGCTTATCAGTACCTTTGTTAATAAAGAAGAAAATGTGAACATCTATGGAGATGACAGGATGAGGAATTATAAGGAGACCATGAGGTTTACACTAGGGCTCTTCCTTTTTTATTTTTTGAGTTGAATTCTCACCCTGTTGCCCAGACTGCATGAGGTGACATGCTCATGGTCATTGCAGACTCTAACTACTGGGCTCAGGCAATTCTTCCACCTCACGCTTCAAAGTAGATGGAACTACAGATGCACGCTACCATGCCTGGCTAATTTTCTTTGATTTACTGTCGAGACTACATCTCACCAAGTTGCCCAGGTTGGTATCGAAACACTGAGCCCAGGTAATCCTCTTAAATCAGCCTCCCAAGGTGCTGAGATTACAGGTTTGAGTCTTCCAATTTTAAGTAGGATTTGTGAGGATATTTTATGTGGTCAAGTGCATGCATCTCTCATACCTTCCTCTGTATTCTCATTCTACTCCCTGATTTCTCTTTACATGATGGTTTCTGATTACACTTGTCCAGAAGTCTTGGACAAAGACAGTATAACATGACAGTCCATTATTAAATGGGGATTTGTGGAAATGAGAGTTTTGTGTCTCTGTTCAGATGCACTGTTGTTGGTCATGTGACCTCAAAGACACTACTCTAAGTCTCCCAGTGTCTGTCTAAGAAGTTTGTACCTGATGCCACCACAGCTGCTGTTTACAGAGACAGGTTCTCCTTGTGATTTGGTGTCTTTCACTTACATCTTGTGTCTCTGACCCTCCTCTGCTCACCCATTCTCTGGAGTAGCTGGATTCCAGGTTTGTTCCAGTTTTCTGGGAGTAAGTTGCATGGCAATATTTCAATATTTTTATTATTTTGATGAAGTAGGCCTGTGATCCCCATGTTACAGGTGAGAAAAGTGGCACCCAGACAGGTTAAGCACCTTTATTAATGTCACATGTATTTTGATGTATTTTAAATGTTTATCCTGAAGTCTTCCTCTATGATGCATCCACTTCTAGCTGCATAATTAACATTTATAAGCCTAGCCCTAAATTGTACCCCATATCTTTAAAATGAAAATTAGAAACTGGCTGGACTCAGTGTCTCAGCGTATAATCCCAGCATTTTGGGAAGTCGAGGTGAGTAGATTTCCTGAGCCCGCAGGTTCAACACCAGCCAGGGCAACTTGGCAATACCTCATCTCCATGATAAATAAAAAAGTTAGCCAGGTGTCGTAGTGTGCCTGTAGTTCTGGCTACTTGGAAGGCTGATATGGAAGGATTGCCAGAACACAGCAGATCGACGCTAGGGTGGTCATGAGAGTGCCCCTGCACTCCAGCCTGTGTGAGAGTGAGACTCCAACTTCAAAAAAAAATTAAAAATTAAAAAAAATATGTTTACACTCCTCTCATATTGTACTTTGTGTCTCTATTCACATCCCTAAGGGTGCATGTCCCATTCAACGTCTATTTTCTACTTGGTGATATAGAAATTGGAAATAATTGGAGGAAGGAACTAGTTGGCACTTGGTCTTCCCTGTCCTCTGTCTTGACTGAGGTTATGTTTTCTGACTGAGCTCATGCAGTGGTAGATCCTGACCAGTCTTCACCTGGAATATCATGTTCAGATAACTGTCAGTTTTTGCATTTTTATTTTCTTTCTCCTAATTATTCCCCTTGAACTTTCTCTTACAGGGTTGTGTTGTACACTATCCCACAATGAAAAATTTTCTGAAACAGAGGTTAGCATAGCAGCTGCAGCATGCCCCTGACAATGCGAAAACTGATTTTTAAAAAATGTTGTCTTTGTACCAAACGATAACAGCACATTTTTTTCTAAATATAAAAGAAATACACACTGAAAAAAAAGCCAAATCTTCAGATCTCTGTGAAATGAAAGTCTTTTCTTACATACCTTTCCCCCAATCTTAATCCCTTCTTAGAATGTGTAAACAGACATGATTTTCTTGCATCCTGCAGCCCCGTTTGATCACATCTCCTGTAACTCAAGACCACAGGGGGGACCTGGAACCTTATTCAATCAGTGGATGATGACTTGGAAACTGTAGAACTAGAGAGTGAGTTGCCAGAAGTGAGGAGGCTGCTTTCGGCTGCTGGCTAGGCTTTCTGAATCTGGCACCAGTGGAAATCCCGGATCATCTCCACGAGAACTGCCCATCTTTACTTCAGGTCTTTACCTTTGTGGCCCTGTGACCTGCTTGTCCTGAGAGTCCACAGGGAGGACTTTAAGACACCTGGAAGCTGGGAGATGAGGAGGATGGGGGCGGGTATGAGAAGGGGAGAGAGAATGGACCCCGATGAAAGAGCTGTGGTGGGACAGGTCCCATTGGCTCAGGGTGGGGCTTGGCAGGCCCCAGGGTCCTGACCCGCAGCGACCTCGCTGAGCAGAGGCTTCTCCAGGCAATCACGCTCTCTGGATGTGTGGGACCAGGAGAGGCTGTTGTCCTGGCCCTGTCCCTCTCTCCTGCCTCCACCGCAGCACTAAGGAGTCTCCTTGGGCCAACAGTGGATCGTGAATCCCTAATCCCCAGTCAGGGCTTGTGGTGTGGGGTCACCAGAAGGCCTGGGAGGAAAGGCTTTGAGAAGGGGCATGGGGAAGCCCTGGTGATAGTTGGTTACAGCCAGGCATTCCCATAATATGGAGTATCAAGGTGGAAATCCCCAGGGTTTGCCATCAGGGTCATTGTCAGTTGCTGTCATCAGGTGCAAACCCCGTTCTGCTCAGTGGGAAACCCAAAGTCAAGAAAAGGAGTTGGAGCAGGGACTCTGGGGATACTTGGGAGAGCCATTAAAACCAAGATGATGAGGGGACGGTGTCCTAAAGACCCCTTTTGGATTGTGTGTGTTTTTTTAAAAATCCAGGTCAGGGGTGTGGGGAGAGAAGGGGAGAGGATTGCTTGAGCCCAAAGATTTGAGACCAACCTGGACAACATAACACATCCATGTAGCTATAAAAACTAAAATAATTTAGCTGAGAGTGGTCACACATGCCTGTAATTCCAGCTCCTTGGGAGTCTGAGATGGAAGAATCCTCTGAGTGCAGGTCAAGGTTGTAATAAGCTGTGATGGTGCCACTTCATTCCTGTCTGAGTGATGGAGTAAGACTCAGATTCATAAAATACATTTAATTTAATTTTAAATAGTCATATTTCCTTTTTTTTTTGAGTTGAAGTCTCACGCTTGTCACCCAGGTTAGAGTGCAATGGCATATTCATGGTCACCACAGTCTCTACCTGCTGGGCTTAGGCGATCTTTCTGACTCAACCTTCCAAGTAGATGGAACTACAAACACAGGCCACCATACCCAGCTAATTTTTTATTTATTTTAGAGATGAAGTCTCACCAAGTTGCCCAGGCTGTTCTCGAACTCACGGGCTCAGGCAATCCACTTGCCTCAGCCTCCCAAAGTGCTGAGATTACAGGTTGAGTCAACACACCCGGTCCATATTTTCAACATGCAGATGTCACTTTTCCAGATACTGTCACGTAAAACATGCTGGCGGAGTAGGAGGAAAGGTAAAAATGGCTGATTCCCAAGTAAGTGTGTCCCAGTTCATGGACTGTGTCTCTTTTCCTATTGGAATGTCATGATTTTGGAACTTGCAAACCTCTACTACTACTTGTGATTATCCTGTCTAATGAGTCTGTTTAACTAGTTTTTGTACTTCTTGTAATATGTAATATTCACGGACTCTGAACATTATTTTTTCCTATGTGCAGTGCCTTCTGTTTGTTTCTTCTGTCAGGCTTCATAGCTGCCATGCACAGTTCTCACCATGAATTTATCACCTGTGGTATTAAACATGTTCCCTTGTGACTGTGGAACATGGAAAGGCACACATACCCAAGATTCCTATTGGAGATGGGTAGATACTCAGGTCCAAATGAAGGATGGAAACATGTACTATGAAGATTCCATGTGAATCCTACATCCTCTCCACGCAGAACAAGAATAATAAAATGCACGCTTAAGCAGGGTGGCACTTACTGCCTGGAATAACTTCGGAAGGTCAAAATAAATAACTAGAAGAGACCTGCTCTCTAGGATGCTAAAAAAGCTGTATCAATTAACTTTTGGGAGTTATAAAACATGGAAGATACCTGTAGCTGGAATTCTACATAAAAAAATTGTTTCTTCATTATGAGATTCAGTTTATAGTTCACAAATTGTTTCGTTAATAATATTTCAGCCCTGATACTGTGTTGGGTGTCTTGGCACCTGACACCAATTTGTCCTAGCCACGTGGGTGGCTGAGAAGTGTGGATCCTTTCAGCCCAAGAGGTTGAGGCTACAATGAGCTGTGATTATGTTACTGCACTCCAGAAAGTGAGACCCCCCCCAAGTGATAGAAAAATGCAGAAACTTAGATTTATCCCAGATCTCCTGAATCAGAAACTGCATTTTATTTATTTTATTTTATTTTTTTGAGTTGGACTCTCACTCGCCCAGACTGGAGTGCAGTGGCATACGGCTAGCCACTGCAGTCTCAACCTGTTTGGCTTCTGCGATCCTTCTGCCTAAGCTGGAACTACAGGTTCTCTTAATTAGCCTGGCTTACTTTTTATTTATTTTAGAGTTGAGATCTCACCAAGTTGCCTGGGTGGGCCCCAAACCCACAGAATCACATAATCCACTCACCTCAGCCTTCTCAACTGCTGGGATTACAGATTGAGCCACAAAGCCCAGACAGAAGCTGCTTTTTAATAAGATATATAATTCATTGTTGTACACATTTAAACTTGATGAAGATCTGCTAACTATGAATTTTCCCTCTGACCAATATTACAATCATTCTGTGTAATGTAAATACGGCACTCAAAAATGCACATGACTCTGTTGGTACCCAAATTTTGAACTGTACTACTCACAAAATAAAGCATATATGCTGAGTGGATTTTATTCCATTCTTATGACTCAGACTTAATACATATTATTTCTGTTAAAATTGTCTTATTGGACAATGTTACTTGTCATATTAGCCAAAATCTGTTCTATTAACTCTCTCATTTCACCTAGAGTCCATGGCCACTTGTAAATGTATGTTGTTATTTTCAGGAGCTGTTGACATTCAGGAATGTGGACATAGAATTCTCTCCAGAAGAATGGAAATGCCTAGACCTTACTCAATAAATTTTATACAACGTGGTGATGTTAGAGTACCACAGGAATCTGGTTTTTCTGGGTGAGGACAATCTCAAGAAACAATTTATCTTCCTTACCAAGGATTTCATGTCCCTTTGTAGACGTTTTTCTTTGAATTTCTGCTTTGCACAAATGAGTTTCAGATTCCTGCTTCCAATGCAAACTTTGTAATTTGTTGTAGAAAAGAATTAACAATGTTTCATTTTGATGTGAATCTTTCTGTATTTTGAAATAGTCTGTGTCCTTCATACAATATTAGTGGTAAGTCCAGAAAATTTAGGGTATAAAATATTGTTGCCTACAACTTAAAATTCAATTGGTGCCATCTATTTTTGATTCACTACGACTGAGATAAGGGCCTAAAAATTTTAAATTCTTCTGGAATGTTCTAAAGTTTCTGTTGAAAAATAATATTTGGGGATTAATTTTCTAGAATCTTGTGTAGAGTGCTGTTTCATGAGCATAGTACTAGGATTGTAATAGGAGAGTCTCAGCAAGAGTCATGTTACTTTTTTCTAATAAAACAGGACTTGCTTTCTCTATGCTGGAACCAATTACCTGTCTTGAGCAAATTAAGGAGCCCTGGGATGTGAAGAGACACAGCAAATTAATCAGACCCCCAGGTAGGTGGGAGTGCATGATGTAGATGACACAGGTCAAGGTGGAAGCAGAGCTTTAAATGAAGTTTGAGAAAATGGTCTGCTTCTATGGAAACTGTTCTGAGGAGCCTGGAATTTTTTTCTCTTGGTCTCACAAAAGGACATCTATTGTTCCATGTGTAGAAATTCTACAGAAACTCATTTTCCTTGGTGACTTTTCTTCAAGGTTACAGTGAAAAATCACAGTTCTCTTAATGGTTTATAAGGGCCTGCATGGTTGGACTGGTCTTCTGTTGCTTTGGGGCACATGAAAATATCTCATTTATTTACAAACCTCATGTTAAACTATTTTTTAGGTTTTCTTTTTGCTTCATATTGGAAATATGTGAGAGTAGTGGTGACTCTGTCATTTGACTCTGAAATCCCAAGAACACTGTGAACAGATGTTTTACATTTTCTGCTTTATGATTTTCTAACCTAGGGAGGTTTCACATGTGATTCTATAGAAATTCATACTTCAAGCCAGGTTGGTGGCTCATGCAGCAATCCCGGCACTTTGGGAGGGAGAGGGAACAGCACTGCCTAAGCCCAGGGGTTTGAACTGAGCCTGAGCAAGATTGCCAGACTTCAACTTTACAATAAATTTAAAAAATTACCGAAGCATGGTGATGCATGCCTGTAGTTCTAGCTCCTTAGAAGGCTGAAGTGGAAGGGTCACCTGAGCTTACCAGGCTGAGGTGGTGGTAGCTGTGAACGTGTCTCTGGGTGACACAGAGATTCTGACTCAAAATAAATAAATAAATTCATACTCCATAGTTTTGCAAGAACACCACTCTAGACAGAAGAAAACCAGATATATATAGACATGGATTTTTGTGTGTGTGTTTAACATGTGAGTTATCTTACAGAAATAAAAATTGTGTAACCATATTTCTTGCATAAAATGTATTGATTTGATATGTGAATACATGGTGAAACAATGGCAACAATCAAGTTAATGAGTGCATCAATCACCTTAGGTGGTTGCCATTTTTATTTCTTGTAACAATAACACAATGTTCTTCAATTTTAGCGCACTTTTAATTATATAAGACATTATTGTTAACTGTAATCACTGTGGTATATATTAGATCACTATAGCTCACTTATTTTTATTTATTTATTTTTCTGAGTTGGAGTCTCACTCTGTTGCCCAGGCTAGAGGGCCATCCTTCCACCTCAGCTTTCCAAGTACCTGGAAATATAGGCAAGTGCTACCATGCTTAGGTAATTTTTGATTTATTGGAGAGATGATATATCATCAAGTTGCCTGGGCTGGTCTTGAACCCGCAGGCTCAGACAATCCATTCACCTTGGCCTTCCAAACTGCTGGGATTACAGGCTGAGCCACCAAGCCCTGCCATAGCTCACTTATAAGGGAAGTTTTGTAACCATTGAGCAAAATCTTCCAGTTTCCCCACATGCAGGCCCTAGTGGCCATCATTGTACTTTCTCCCTCTATGAGGATAATGTTTGATTTCACACATACAGTATTTTTCTTTGTGTGTCTGGCTTATGTCATGTAGCACAATAATTATCTGATGTGAGAAAAAAGAGTACTAAATAAACACAAAAAATGAAATTTTAGATAAATTAAAAAATAAACATAATGAAAAACTGTAACTCATAAAATCATGGATAAACATAGTTGCACTGCTTAAATAGAATTCTTTTACATGATTATAATTTCCAAATTTGGGCATCCATGAAAAATAGACATTATGAATCATTAGCATGCTATTAGATTAGTGACATTAGTGATATTTAATAAGAGAAAAGAATTAGATTAGTGACATTTAAGAAAAGAAGACACATTTAGGAAAATAAAGGTTAAACTTCTAAGCTGAGTTCATACTAAGCAAATCAAAATTTTAACAGAAATATATTGTTTTTAAAAATTTAATATCATGCTTTGTGCATTCATAAAATGACTCAGTCCAAACTCCTTTAGCATTATATTTGTTTTTTGTTTGTTTGTTTGAGTTGGAGTCTCACTCTGTCACCCAGGCTGGAGTGCAGTGGCACACTCCCGGCCATCACAGCCTTGACCTGCTGGGCTCCAGCGATCCTTTTGCCTCAGCCTTCCAAGTAGCTGGAACTCCAGGTGTGTGCTACTACACCTGGCTAATTTTTGATTTATTGTAGAGACGAGGTCTTGTCAAGTTGCCCAGGTGTGTCTCAAATCATGGACTCAGGCAATCCTCTCGCCTCAACTTCCCAAAGTGCTGGAATTACAGGCTGAGCCACTGAGCCTGGCCTAACATTATATTTGGAAACCTCCATAAAACTGGGTATTATAATAAAAAATATGACATATCTGTATCACATGTTCTTGAGGTTTCTGAGCCAAATCCCAATGCCACTACTCCCTTTATACACTTCTGACATGAGACTTAAACAGAACTTTTAAAATGACTTTAAAAGGAATTTCTTGAAATATGTCCAGATTTTCCCCAAACCCCCAAAGCAATGGACAAACAGTCAGATCATGCAGTCCCTCACAAAGCACAAGCACTTTGGCTCTCACTCTGAATGTGCTGTAAGTGCACTGAAAAGGAAATCCATGAGTTAGGATTGAAGAACATAAGGGTAAACAGAAGATGTCCTCTGTGTCAACAATAAAAACATAGACTTCTTAAAATTATTCTCATTGGAGCAGAACTTTCCAATCCACATTTTAAAGTCTGGCTCCTTCTTGGATATTTAGACTTCTCTTCTGTGTCACTGGCACAAGTATTCCCATTTACATGACTGTATCACTATCATCTTTGCTCCTTTTATATCCGGGGCTCTTTGCTTTTCTTCAGAAAGGTGACCAGACATGGTGGCAGACTGTCTAGCACATAGTCTCCTCCTCCCCAGAACAGCACAGTGGGTTTAGAAGAAAACTCTCATTGCTCCATATTTCTTTCTGGAGAGATCTAGAGGAATGGATTTTGGTTTCAAAGTTTTGGCTTTCTGTGGAGGTGTCTATTGACTGGTTTTTGTCACCCTGAAATGGAATACTTAAGAGAATGAGGATGTGTTATGTATGACAGGTTTGTGTTTATTGAGGAAAAAATTAACATTTTTTACCCCACCAGAGATGCTTTCATACCACAGACAGTATGCTAGGGAACCAAAGATTATGGGATCTAAAAATGAAAAAGGACAATCTTTGGGACTCAGAAAATAGAGTCAACACATTCTGACATCATATTTGAGAAGAACCCACGATCTGTAGCCCAGATGGTCAACATCAGCTTTTCCTTGTAAAAAACCAGACTATTAATTACTGGAATGAGCAGCTGAGTTTTAAATGTTCTTGTTTTTTTTTGAG
Organism: Carlito syrichta; assembly: GCF_000164805.1. Lineage (NCBI taxonomy): Eukaryota > Metazoa > Chordata > Mammalia > Primates > Tarsiidae > Carlito > Carlito syrichta. Next base: position 133,001 of record NW_007199766.1, on the reverse strand, counting down.
TTGGAGTCTCACTCTGTTGCTCAGACTGGAGTGCAGTGGCTGCTCCCGGCCACCGCAGCCTTGACCTGCTGGGCTCCAGCAATTCTTCCGCCTCAGCCTTCCGAGTAGCTGAAACTATAGGTGCGTGCTACCACAACAGGCTAATTTTTTTATTTATTGTAGAGATGAGGTCTCACCAAGCTGCCCAGGCGGGTCTCGAACCTGCAGGCTCAGGCAATCCACTCACCTCAGCCTCCCAAAGCACGGGATTACAGGCTGAGCCATCAAACCCGGCTTAAGTTTTGAAATATATACATGACATTTATAGGGTTTCTCCTCAATATGGATGGTCATATGTCAAGCAAGATTTGAATGAGTGTGAAAGGCTTTGCCACATTCATTACATTGGTAGGGTTCCTCTCCAGTATGGTATCTTTGATGCTTAATAAGATTGGAGTAGTAATGAAATGTCTCATCACATACTTGACATTTGCAAGGTTTATGTACAGTAAGAATTCTTTGACAGTGAATAAGATGTCAACATCAAGTACAGGCTTTATCACATTCTTCACATTATAGAGCTTCTCTCCACTATGAAGTTTCTGATGTTCTGAATGGCATAAGTAATAGCTAAGGGATTTGATAGATTTTTCACTTTTGAAGGCTCTCTTTCTGCAATATGGATTCTTTCATGTCTATTTAGATAAAATGATTTCCTAAAAACTTTCCCACATATATCATGTACATTTCCTCCACTATTTTTTTAATGTTGACTACATTTTGAAAACTGGTGAAACATTTTGTCATACTCATGTTTGGAAGCCATTTCAGAAATATAGATACTCTGGTGGATAACAGATTTGGAGTATTGATGAAAACTTTCCCCCTCTTGTTACATTTTTAATAGTTATTTGCATTAGAACTTGTATCTGCTTCACCCTCATGCACACTTTTCCAAGATTTTTTTTTTGAGTTGGAGTCTCACTCTGTCACCGAGACTGGAGTGCAGGGGCTGCTCCCAGCCACCACAGCCTTGACCTGCTGGGCTCCGGTGATCCTTCCACTCAGTCTCCAAGTAGCTGGAACTACAGGTGAACACTTTTGTACCTGGTTAATGTTTTGATTTATCGTATAGATGAGGTCTCACCAAGTTGCCCAGGTGGGTCTCGAACCGGCGTGCTCAGGCAATCCACTCACCACACCCTCCCAAAGTGCTGGGATTACATATTGAGCCACCGAGCCCGGCCCAAGATTTTTAAGTTCTTAAGGCCAAATCGTCCCATTGGCACCTAGATGAGTCTTCTATGCTCTTCTCTGGCAAAAGAACCTCAGTGTAATCAGAAGTCACAGGTGAAGATCATGAAAATAAAAATTTATTTCATGTACCAGACTCAGGTGTATCCATTCAAAATCAAACATAGGCTGTGCTTGGTGGCTCAGTCTGTAATCCCAGCACTTTGGGAGGTTGAGGCAAGTGGATTGCCTGAGTGCACAGGTTTGAGACCCACCCAGGCAACTTGACGAGACCTTGTCTCCACAATAAATCAAAAAAATTAGCGATGTGTGGTAGTGTGCGCCTGTAGTTTTGGCTACTTGGAAGGCTGAGGCAGAAGAATCGCTGGAGCCCATCAGGTTGAGACTGCAGTGGCCGAGAGCATGCCACTGATCTCCAGTCTGGGAGACAGAGTGAGACTCCAACTCAAAAACAAACAAACATAATATTATACAGTGCTATGGAAATAAGTACAATGGCAAGTAAAAAAATTACAGGTTTCCCCTCCTTCATACACATATGTACTTCACAAAATACTAACCACAATGCCTTTGTGAGAACTCAAAAAAGAGTAAGACATTTCAGAATTTTTAGTGAGCGCAGTGTTAAAAAGAGTTTCATGGAAGAGGAAGTATGGTAATTTTGCCACCATAATCTCACATTTCAGAAATATGGATACTCTGGCAGATAAGACATCTGGAGTGTTGATGAAAGACTTTCCCAATCTTTTTACATTTGTAATGGTTATTTGCCATTGAACATCCTATCTGTCCTTCACCCTCATGCACACTTTCCCAAGGTTTTTTGAAGCATAATTTTTAAAGTCAAATATTCCATATTTTCCCATTGGCACCTTTGTAAGTGAGTCTTCTATGCTCTTCTCTGGCAAAAAGGCCTTCAGTGTAATGAGAAGTCAAAGCTGAAAATTATGAAAATAAAAATTTATTCCACACATTAGACTCAGGTGAATATTCTTTAAAAATCAAACATAATATTATACCATGCTAGGGACATAAGTATGATGGTGAGTACAAATCATAGGTTTCTACTCCTTCATAAATATGTGTACTTAACAAAATACCACATTGCCTCTATGAGAACTCAAAAAACAACTAAGAATTTGCAGAATCCCCAGTGAGCACAATGTTAAAATGAGTTACATGGAAGAGGAAGTTTAGTAATTTTGTCACCATAATCTCTCTTCCTTCACAATACAGCATGAGGCAAATAGATGAAACCTTCTAACTCTTGATTTCTTCCTCAGGGAGTAAACAAAAGAGTGGAGCATGAGTCCACACTACTGCCCTTTGGGGGTTTACTCAATGACTGGCTCCGTCCCAACTTACAGAGAAGAAAAATCCTAAGACAGGTATGAGAGCCTCCTAGAATTTCTAACTTAGTGATTGGTGTCACACTTATCTAGACAAAGCAACTTCATAAGCATTATGACCTGTGTAACTTTTTCAAATATCCAAATTCAAAGAAAGTATGCCAAACCATAGAAAGAATCACTATGAATGACTCAATTAAGGGCACGACAAAAATAAGATTTTGTGGAGCTGAAAATTACAAAAAAGGCTGAGAAATTTTCAAATGAAATGAAGAAAAATAGGAAAATCAACAAATTTATGGAACTCAAACTACAATAAACAGAAACATACAGTCAGACAATCTATCTTCAAAGTTTTGGGCTGACTGTAATCCCAGTACTGAGGAGGCTGAAGTGAAGGGACCACCTGAGGCAAGGAGCTCAAAGCTGTAGTGAGCCTTACTTGAGCCACCACACTCCTATCTGGGTGACAGAGACCATGGTTGATAAAAACAAAACCTTTAAAACTATTAATCATCTGTGATATTGATATTGGGCTTAGTAATAATTTTTTTATGACTACAGAAATAAAAGTAAATACAAACAAGCTGGAGACATCAAACTAAAAGTTTTCTGCATGGTAAAGGGAAGAGGAAGAAGGTTTACAGGACAAAAAAAATATCTGCAAACCACATAACTGATGAGATGTTAATATCCAAAGTATATAAGAAAATTATACAAATCAAGGGCAAAAACAAGAAAATAATAATCACGAATAAAAAATATCCCCAAAATGAAGTTATTTATCCAATGAGGACATACAAATTGCCAATAGGTGTGTGAATCGGCACTCAACATCACCAATAGAAGCAATTTAAAATAAACACAATGATGGTATGTTATCTCACACCTGTTAGGATAGCTAATATCAACCAGAATACACAACTGTTGATAAGGATTTGAAGAAATCCTGTATACTGGTGGTGAGTTTAAAATTTATAGAGTCAGTTGGGCTCAGTGGCTCAGCCTGTAATCCCAGCATTTTGGGAGACTGAGGTGAGTGGATTGCCTGAGCCCACGAGTTCGAGACCTGCCTGGGCAGCTTGGTGAGACCTCATCTCTACAATAAAATAAAAAATTAGCTGGGTGTGGTAGCGCGCACCTGTAGCTCCAGCTACTTGGAAGGCTGAGGCAGAAGGATCACCGGAGCCAGGCAGGTGAAGGCTGCAGTGGCCAGGAGCAGCCACTGCATTCCAGTCTAGGTGACAGAGTGGGACTTCCACTCAAAAAAAAAATTGATAGAGTCATAAAAATCATTATATAGCTGGGCTTGGTGGCTCAGCCTGTAATCCCGTGCCTTTGGGAGGCTGAGGTGAGTGGATTGCCTGAGCCCGTGGGTTCGAACCCACCTGGACAGCGAGACCTCATCTCTACAATAAATCAAAAAATCAGCCAGGCCTGGTAGCATATGCCTGTAGTTCTGGCTACTCGGAAGGCTGAGGCAGAAGGATCGCCGGAGCCCAGCAGGTGAGGCTGCGGTGGCTGGGAGCAGCCACTGCACTGCACTCCAGTCTGGGAGACTGAGTGAGACTCCAACTCAAAGAAAAAAAAAAAGTATTATCTACATTCATTTAAAAATAAATGTAAACGACCACATAACACAGAAATCCTTTTCCTGTTTTAGGAAAGCAAAGCAAATAAAATCAGTATTTGAAAGAAGTGTCTGCAGCCCTATGTTCACTGTGGCATTTGTCAAAATGACCAAGCTTGAAAACAACCTAAATATTTGTGGATTCTGTACTGATTAGGAAAATATCATATATAAACACAATAGCATATCATTCAACCATAAAAAAATTAAAGAATCCTGCAATTTCAACCTTATGAATGAAACTGTAAGTCATTATGCTAAGTGAAGTCAGTCAGGACACTTTCAAAAATACTGTGTGAGGCTGGGAGTAGTGGCTCAAGCCTGTAATCCCAGCACTTTGGGAGGCTTTGAGAGGACTGTCTGAGCTCAGGGATGCAAGACCATACTAACTTGGTGAGACTTCGTATCTACAATAAATCAAAATTAAGCTGGGCATCATAGTGTCCACCTGTACTTCTAGCTACTTGGAAGCCTGAGGCAGAAGGATTGCCTGAGCCCAGCAGACCATGGCAGCAGTGGCCTTATCCTGGTACTGCACTTCTCTCTGGGTGACATTGAGATTCCATCTTGGGGGGAAAAAAATACTGCATGATCTCATTCATGGGTGGAATTAAAAAATATTGCACTCATATAGGTAGAAAGTAAAATGGTGGTCACCAGGGCCTGCAGGTGGGAAAATTGGCAGATGTTTTTCTTTTTTTTTCTTTTTTTTTTAGTTGGAGTCTCACTCTGTCGCCCAGGCTGGAGTGCAGTGGCATGCTCACGGCCACTACAGCCTTGATTCGTTGGGCTCAGGTGATCCTTCCGCCTCAGCCTTCCAAGTAGCTGGAACTACAGGCACTCGCTACCACGCCCGGCTAATTTTTTGATTTATTGTAGAGATGAGGTCTCGCCAAGTTGCCCAGGTGGGTCTCGAACCCGCGGGCTCAGGCAATCCACTCACCTCAGCCTCCCCAAAGCACGGGATTACAGACTGAGCCACCAAGCCCAGCTGGGAGATGTTTTTCAATGGATACAAAATTTCAATGATAATTAAGTTTTAGGCAACTAATGTATAACATAATGACATAGTTAAGAATGATGTTTTGTTTGTTTAAAAAATTTGCTAAAATAATGGACATTATGTGTTATCCTTGGACAATATAGAAATGGGAACTACAAAAGCTATTGATATGTTCATTACCATAATTATAATCATTGTTTCATAATGTATAGGCATATCGAATTATGACATTATACACAATATATGGTTATACACTTATCTATGTATAAAAATTAGATGTTAATGGCACATCTATAAACACACGTACAGGGTGTACATAAATATGCATATATGTAGACTAGTCCTAATCATCATACTAAACAAAATAAAATTATAAAATGAGTTATTAAGAAGCAAGGTAACATCTGGGAGTTTAATATGTTCACTAATGTTCTACACGATATAGTATACTTAAGAATTTGGATATGTAGAAATAAACTACTAATCTCAGCTCATACTAAAAAAGAAAGATTAAGTAAAATAACAGCATTTATTTTATTAAGAGAGATAGTTTGTGTTCTGGTAGAACTATGGCATATGAATTTAAATAAAATCACATTGGAAACCTCCCTAGGATAGAAAATCATAAAGCAGAAAACATATAACATCTGTGTGAAGTTGTTAAAATTTTTCAATCAAATAACAAAATCACTACTCTCTAACATTTCCAACATGACACAAAAAGAAAACTTAAAAAATAGTTTGACAGCCAGGCTTGGTGGCTCATCCTGTAATCCCGCGCCTTTGGGAGGCTGAGGTGAGTGGATTGCTTGAGCCTGCAGGTTCAAGACCCTCCTGGGCAACTTGGCAAGACATCATCTCTACAATAAATCAAAAAATTAGCCGGGTGTGATAGCGTGTGCCTGTAGTTCTGGCTACTCAGAAGGCTGAGGCAGAAGAATCACCAGAGCCCAGCAGGTCAAGGCTGCAGTGGTCGAGAGCAGCCACTGCACTCCAGTCTGGGTGACAGAGTGTGACTCCAACTAAAAAAAAAAAAAAAAAATGTTTGACTTGGAGATTCTAAATAAATAAGCAGATTTTGCACATCTCCAAAAATATCAGGAAGGTAGTCAGATCATGCAGTCCCTAACATGAATTAAGTGGATTTTGATTTTCTCTATAACCTTGAAATGAAACCACTGAAGAAGAAGCAGAGATTTAGAGAATTTCAGAACATGGAATAATAGATGTCACTTTGTGGAACAAAGGAGAAATAATCTCAGACTTCTTAGAAACCTTTCCCATTGGTGCACACCACCTTCCCTGACAACATTCCAAGCTCTGTGTCATCAACTTGTGTCATCTGGCTCATTCAATCCCACCTATCTGAAGTTTTTCCTAATGTGCTGCATCTCCTCACATCCCAGGGCTGTGTCCTTTGCTCCAGACATGTGATCAGGTCTGGCTTAGAGACAGCAAGTCCTGTTTTATTAGAAAAAAAGTAACATGATCATTACTGGGGTTCCTCAATTACAAACCTAATATTGAGCTCTGTAGGGATGAGGTCTTGCCAAGTTGTCCAGCCTGTTTGAGAGTCCACGGCCTCAGGCAATCCACTCACTTAGGCCACCTATAGTGCTAGGATTACAGGCTTGAGCCACCGCTCCCTGACTTAAATGTGTGGGTTCTTATCTCAGTATTAGTGAGTCAAAAACTTATGGCAGCAATTCGATTGAGGTGTGGGCAACGATATTCTTTGTGAATAAATTTCTGGACTTACCACTAATACAGATAGAAGGACACAGGTCAATTCAAAATAGAGAATGCTTCATGTGAAAGTGAAACATCTTTAATATTTTTTATGTTAACAAATCACCAATTTTTCTTTGATAGTAGAAAACTGAAACTCATTCGTACAAAGCAGAAATTCCCAGGAAACATTCTACAAAGAAAGGATATGAAATTCTAGGTATGAAATAGGGATTGTGTTTTAAGACAGTACTCGCCTAGAAAAACCAGGTCTCTGTGGTTCTCTAACATCACCATCTGTCCTTTGTGTCCTTGCTGTGATCATTGCTACAGGGCTTGTTTCTGCTATATCTTGAGATTGACATTTAAGCTATAAAATTTTATAGCCTTTGCTTATCTCTTTTATTAGCCTTTGCTTATCTCTTTGTAATTGGAGGTCTGTTTCATCAGGTTCCTCCTGTGATTTACTAGTTTTTAACAATGAGGGATGTAAGGCCTCCAAGCCTACAAATCCTCTGGACTGTATGTTAAGGAGCTTCTCTGTCAGGTTCACAGGGAATTGCTTTAACAATACCCGCTGAGTAGGGTCCAGGCATTCCCACTCCTCTGGAGAGAATTCTATGGCCACATCCTTCAATGTCAAGAGCTCCTGAAAACAAGAACAACAACACATATTTACCAATTGACCATGCCTCTAGGTACAGCAAGCATGAAGAGAGCAGGATCCAGCTTGAAACATCTATCTGCAAAACCTAAAACAACCTATAATAGTTTGCTTGATGGTTCAGCCTGTAATCCTAGCATGTTGAGAGGCTAAGGTGAGAGGATTACCTGAGCCCTTGGGTTTGAGACCCACCCAGGCAACTTGGTGAGACCTGTCCCTACAATAAATAAAAAATTAGCCAGGCATGGTAGCATGCACCTGCAGTCCCAGCTACTTGGATGACTGAGGTGGAAGGATCACAGGAGCCCAGCAGGTCAAGGCTGCCGTGGTTGGGAACGTGCAACTGCCCTCCAGCCTGGGTGACTCCAACTTAAAAAAAAAAAAAAAACTTGCTTGACATAAGTAACTCCATTTTGTAACAGATCCTTCATGTTAACCTAAAAATAACCCCCTTACATAATCTTCCTGTAATTACACTGCACACCCACATTTCTATTCCCTTGGTGCTTGGAAGCTCCCTAGTACAAATTCTGTAACCATCCATACCCCTTCATAATTGAATGTATTGCCAAGAAATATTAATCAAACTGTACAGCTTATATAATTTCTGCCTCTAATCATTCTGTTCAGGCTGAGATTTTTTTGGATACTAGTCTGCTATCAGTTGCATCAATAAAGGACTCATAGCTGGGCTTGGTGGCTCAGCCTGTAATCCCGTGCCTTTGGGAGGCTGAGGTGAGTGGATTGCCTGAGCCCACGGGTTCGAGACCCGCCTGGGCAGCGAGACCTCATCTCTACAATAAATCAAAAAATCAGCCGGGCATGGTAGCACATGCCTGTAATTCCGGCTACTCGGAAGGCTGAGGTGGAAGGATCGCAGGAGCACAGCAGGCGAGGCTGCGGTGGCTGGAAGCGGCCACTGCACTCCAGTCTGGGTGACAGAGTGAGACTCCAACTCAAAAAATAAATAAATAAATAAAGGACTCATAATTCAACCCTCTCTGTGTGTTGGCATCCTTTCTCACAATCCGGCTATAACGTTTGGAGGCCCCAGTGAAATGAGTTGCCAGCCTTGCTCCAGCTCTCCCTGGCTTAGTGGGAAGGTGTAGAGGAAGCACTCCTGCAATGTTCCAGGACCCCATAACATCTTCTGTAGCTCAGAGGAAGTTGTAATGACTACGCACTTCACATTGCTTCAAAATTCCTGAGTACATCTGTGTTCTCCTGAAGGTAAGAGTCTGTTTAATCTGTATGTGGCCACAACTCTGTTAAGGAGGATGGAGTCTGAGGAGACTGCTCCTTAGACTCTATTCATTGATGCAAGAGATTGGTAGAACATTGTCTCCGTTTAGTATCTGGTTTGTTTGCAGTGTCTCGGTTTAGTTACTGATTTCTTTTTAGGTATGCACTTTGACTTCTGATTGCTTATGACATTGGCCCCTTTCTGTTCTTTGTGACCTTGCTGTGATCTTTGCTACAGGGCTTGCTTCTGCTACACCTTGAGATTGACATTTAGGCTATAAACTTTTATTAGCCTTTGCTTATCTCTTTAAAATTGGAGGTCTGCTTTTTATCAGGTTCCTCCGGTGACTTACTGGTTTTTAACAATGTGGAGTGTAAGGCCTCCAAGCCTACAAATCCTCTGGAATGTAAGTTAAGAAAATTCTCTGTCAGGTTCACAGAGAATAACTGAGTATGTTTCTCAGAGAACAAGCTCCAGACCCTCTGTGATATCAATTGGTAATGTTGGATGGCTCTCTAGAGGGTTTCTGGATGTTCATGTTACTCGAGTTGAATTTGGTTTGTTTGTTCTGTTTTTCTTTCTTGCTTTCCATTGGTATTGCTTGTTCAGTTCAACCAGTTCTAACTTAAAATAAAAACATCATTTAAACCTGCACAACTTTTATTGAACTGCCTATTTTGAAAAAGTTTAGCCATGCAAGCTGGATCCAAACGTTCAGAAATATAATTTAAATTTGAATATCTTAAAAATAATAATAAACTTATTACTGTTTCATATCTAAAATTTTAAAAAGGGTTATTAAATCTAGATTTGCTTAATTATGTTTACTCGTATACTTGTCTTATGTTTTGTCCAGCATGCTACCAACTTGGCTTTCAAGTAAATGAGTACTTACAAAATGCATTTATTTAACTTTAATAATTAATAATAATATAAAAATATATCTTTAAAACTGTCCACATAGATTTCATTAAATGTTATAAAATTACAAGTCTAGCCAAGACCAGGATAATCTGTTTATATAAATGCTATTGCTATAAGTATGACTAATTTAAAACTGCTGGTTCCAAATCACTAAACCTTCCAAATTATCAGTAAAATGCTAAACACTGATTGGCCAGAAAATAGTTTTCATAAGTAATTAAGCAAGTTGCATAAAATATACATATATAATTTATATATAATATAATATATTTATATAAAAGAATGTTTAGCTGTGAATTCTTCCTGCAATTTTTTTTTTTTTTTTTTTTTGAGTTGGAGTCTCACTCTGTCACCTAGACTGGAATGCAGTGGCTGCTCCCGGCCACCACAGCCTTGACCCGCTGGGCTCTGGCGATCCTTCCGCCTCAGCCTTTCAAGTAACTGGAAATACAGGTGTGCGTTACCCCGCCCGGCGGATTTTTTGATTTATTGTAGAGATGTGGTCTCACCAAGTTGCCCAGGTGGGTCTCCAACCTGCGGGCTCAGGCAGTCCACTCACCTCAGCCTCCCAAAGTGCGGAATTACAGTCTGAGCTACCAAGCCCGGCTGCAATTTTTTAAATGTCAAAATTATTTCAAAGGTTCATTAAGTGTCTGAGTTATGTTAAGTTAAAAAAAAGGAGCTACAATACCAAGAAAAAAAAAATACAAGGACAATAGAGTCCAAGCATGTCATCATCAATGATATGTAAAAATCAAGATAAGTATCACAAATGGAAATTTATCAAGAAAAAAACTTGGTATGTAATCAAATTAGTTTTTAATTTTTTCTCCTGTTCTAACTGCTGTTATGACATAAAAGATAGTGCCAATTTGTTAACAGCCATCTGTAATTGCTGACAGTTAACTGTAATTTTAATTTGTTTTTCCACCCAAACTTGCAAGTGCTCTAATAAATTTTATTTCCAACTTTACCATGTGCTAACACATTAATGTTAAATAACAGTACTGTTTGTTATATCAGGCTTGCTAAAGTTGTATTTTTTTTTTTTTTGAGTTGGAGTCTCACACAATCACCCAGGCTGGAGGGCAGTGGCATGCTCCTGACCTCCACAGCCTCTACCTGCTGGGCTCAGGTGATCCTTCTGCCTCAGTCTTCCAAGTAGCTGGAACTACAGGCATGCACCACCATTCCCAGCTAATTTTTTAATTTACTGTAGAGGTGAGGTCTCACCAAACTGCTCAGACTGGTCTTGAACCCGTGGGCTCATGCTATCCTCTCACCTTGGCCTCTTGTAAAGTTGTATGTTATGAACAAAAAAAAAATCACTTGTTGTGCCTAATTAGCACCCTCTTATGAAACAGAAAAGCTTTAAATGCTAACCACCTTCCATAACATGATAAGGTTTAAAAAACTGGCCTGCACCTAGTACATCTGCCAGATAGATGGGTACTTTATGTGAGCACAGTAAAAATGAGAACTGAACACTCTCACCTAGTAGCTGCATTGCAGTTCTAGTTGTAAGGTGTGAACAATATGTGCCTTGCAACTAAAACTATAATTTAGTAATTTTTAAAGGTTTTTAACAACTTTGCCCATTCATAATTATAAATAAGTAAGGACAGGTCATTACACATCCATGTGATCTGTTCACTCTAGGGCTTTGCATCAGACTGTCACAAAAAGAGAAATGGTTAAAAATTTTCATATGTATAGCCTTTTAAAAAATGAACTTCTAAGTTTTTTCAGCTAAAACAAAACAGTGCCAACATGGAGGGCAGCAGAACCAGAGGGACAAAGAGGCACCACAATTGGCAGTCACAATTAACAACCAAAGCTCCCAGTGCCCACCAAAAACCTGGTAAAAAACAAATATACTAAGGGGATAGTGTCCTTCGCTTATGGGTACAGTCTGTGGGGACACTGTAAATATAACCTCCTGGACCTTGTCTACTGTACAAGCCATTAAGCCATTGGGAAGCAGGTTCATTTTCTTCTGAAAATAGAGAACACTTGGCATAAAAATAATTGCCTGCAAACCTGCTAAACTGCCTGGTACTGGCTCACCATCACCCCAACACCCCCCAGGTAAGCCAGGATGCTGGATCCCAAATTAATTTTTATTTAACACAGGAGTCAGCCTTTTGGTCCTGACCATTCATTTTGAAATCATATAGTTTTATCCAAAAGAATTTTACCCTCTACACATCAGAGGGGAAAGAAATAGCCTTGGGACTGCTAGGACAAAAGTATGGTGTAGCCCAAGGACTATAGTATGGCCCAGCCCAAGGACTAAATTAAGGTCAGGATATAAAGACAGTAACATACTCATCTAAACAATTGGACAGTAAAAGGGTAGCCATCTTGCCTTTGCCCCCTAGCAACCACTGCTATGCTAACTTAAAACCGAATGAAATTACTTGTATGTTGTCTATATTTTTGTTCTATAATAAAATAACTGGGTATTTTACCAAAAAAAGGGACTGTATTTTCTATTAAATAATTTGCTATACATAATTTACAAAAAGTATTTCAACTTACATTAATAAATCAAAGGCACTGGGCTCGGTGGCTCAGCTGTAATCCTGTACTTTGGGATACTGGCCTGGGACAAGCTATATACATAAGGTTACTATTCCTCCATGGTGCCTTACTCACCATTCGGTGGCAAACAATCACCTATAAAACTATGACCAAACCAATAGGTCTATTGGCAGATATAAAAGATCCCCTGTTTGGTTGCCACCAGCCTCTGCCTGTTTTTGCCATCTGCCAACCAAGCCACTACCCTGGGTTCACCTTAACTCCTGAGTTCATCTCAACCACTTCCAAAACTGGCCCACCAATCCCCTAGTTTTTTCATATGTTAATTAATATACACCAGATGCCTGATGCCATTATTCCCCAGTTGGCCTCAGAACGCTGGTTCTGCTTAAAACCAAAACCCCCATATTATGTGGGCCTAGAAGTTGAAACTCCTATCATCAGCAACACAGAGAAAAGTAAATGATCTCCAGGAATGGTTCACATTACTCTATGTGACAGAACCGGTAAATCATCCTGCTTTATAACTCCAGATTTTAATCTAACAACTTCTCCAGTCTCTGATATTTGTAACTTATCCCTCACCCTAACCATGGCCGAATCCATGGCCTATGCGGCCCCTGCCAACACCTGGTTAGCTAGTTCTACAGGCCTTACAAAATGTGCTACTACCAAAAGCTTAATTAATCAGTCTACTTTATATATTACTGTTCATGTGCTACCTCAGGTTTATGCTTATAACAGTACCAAAGGAGCTCTTCTACTCAATCCCCCTTGTCTTCCAATTTCTTGTTGAAAACACACCTAGTACCTGCCTTAGTCGGACTAAGTCTAGCAGGAACAGCTGAAACCGGCACTGCTGCTCTGGTTTGTGGAGACTTGGGTCTGTCTAACCTTGCCCAAGAATTTGATGCTGACCTAAGTAACCTACAGTTTGCCATGGACAAACTCCATGAACAGGTAAAATCCCTTGCTAAAGTTGTCCTCCAAAATCATAAAGGACTAGACTTACCTTTTCTATCCCAAGGGGGACTCTGTGTAGCCCTTGAAGAAGCTTGTTGCTTCTATACCAACAAATCAAGGGGTATTAATATTAAGATTATTATTATGAGCCGGGCTCGGTGGATCAGCCTGTAATCCTCCCTTTGGGAGGCTGAGGTGAGTGGATTGCCCGAGCCCACGAGTTTGAGACTCGCCTGGGAAACTTGGTGAGACCTCATCTCTACAATAAATCAAAAAATCAGCCGGGCGTGGTAGCGCATGCCTGTAATTCTGGCTACTTGGAAGGCTGAGGCGGAAGGATCACCAGAGTCCAGCAGGTCAAAGCTGCAGTGGCTGGGAGTGGCCACTGCACTCCAGTCTGGACGACGGTGTGAGACTCCAACTCAAAAAAAGGACTATTATTATGATTCATTTACTTAGTTAAAATTGTGGGGCATAATTCAGGGCTAGGTATAAAAATATTCACCGTGAGGGTACCTTTATCAATGTGGTGTGACCCCCTTTCCCAGGCAGATATCTACTACTGTGAATCACAGCTCCCCACCCCCTTATCCCCTCCCCATAGTTTCCTGCCACTTTCAATCCTTTTATTATAGTAATATGTAGTTGTTCAAGGTCCACTTTTGGGTGAGAACATGAGTCAACACATTGACTCATAAACAACTAAAAGGAGGGAATAGAATATCTATCTGCAAAACCTATAATAGCATGTAATAACTTGCTTGACATAAGTAACTCCACTTTGTAACAGATCCTCCATATTAACCTAAAAATAACCTCCTTCTGTAACCTTCCCATAATCACACCGCACACCCACATACCTATTTCCTCAGTGATTGAAACTCCCTAGTTGCACAAATTCTATAACCATCCATACCCCTTCATAATCGAATGTATTGCCAAGAAATATTAATGAAACATAAAACAAGCTGATATGACAACTAGAATTATGCAATAAGATAATTTGTAACACAGAAATATCCTCTAATGCATTGAGTCTGAGAAAAAAAATGAAATAAAATATACTCAGTGTAGAAACTCTTTTTCTTTTGAGACCCACCTGGGCAACTTGGCTAGACCTCATCTCTACAATAAATCAAAAAATCAACCGGATGTGGTAGCGCATGCCTGAATTATACAGCATAAATTTGGACACTAACAGATATTTACATTTTTTAGTGCTATGTTTACCTCACACAAAATAAGTTGCAAATACTGCTCAGATGGAAAACTCCTAGTGAATTGGAAGGCCCGCATCAAATTTTATTATATACAACAATGAATTGAGCTGGGCTCGGTGGCTCAGCCTGTAATCCCGAGCTTTGGGAGGCTGAGGTGAGTGGATTGCCTGAGCCCACGGGTTCGAGACCCACCTGGGCAACTTGGCAAGACCTCATCTCTACAATAAATCAAAAACCAGCTGGGCATGATAGTGCACACCTGTAGTTCCAGCTCCTTGGAAGGCTGAGGCAGAAGGATCACCGAAGCCCAGTGGGTCGAGGCTGCAGTGGCCGGGAGCAGCCACTGCACTCCAGTCTGGGTGACAGACTGAGACTCCAACTCAAAAAAAAACCAAAAAAAGTGACATTCCTTCTGACCTGGGACACATTTACCTGAGAAGCAGTCATTTTTTCCCTTTTCCTCCTACTTCTCTGATATTTTTTCAGGTGAGATTATCTAATCAAGTCACACCTACATGCTGAAAATATGCCTTTATTTATTTCAAAATTAAATTGAAGCCGGGCTCGGTAGCTCTGCTTGTAATCCTGCACTTTGGGAGGCTGAGGTGAGTGGATTGCCTGAGCCCGCGGGTTCGAGACCCGCCGGGGCAAGTTGGCGAGCGCTCATCTCTACAATAAATCAAAAAAATTAGCCAGATGTGGTAGCGCGTGCCTGTAGTTCCAGCTACTTGGAAGGCTGAGGCAGAAGGATCACCGGAGCCCAACAGGTCGAGGCTGCAGTGGTTGGGTGCTGCCACCACACTCCAGTATGGGTGACAGAGTGAGACTCCAACTCAAAAAAAAAAAAATTACATTGAATGTATTTTTTTTTGTCAGAGTCTTACTACCCTCTCAGAAGCCCCATCACTTACTCTCCTGTGTGCCTGAGGTTCTCTTTTACGTGTGGATTCTTCCCCCATCTCCATGATGTGGACTTATGTTGTCCTTTGGGATAGTTTTTCTTCCTTCACAATTACAAGATCATCCAGAGAACAGAAATAATTTCTGACTTTTCCCCTCAAGAACAATGATGTGCCTAAAAATGCACAGAAACCAGTCTCCGAACTAAAACAGATTTCTTGAAAATTGCGAAATAAATAAAACTTAGACTTAACCTCAAATGGGACAGTCAACTGTTAAAAGTCTGACATAACTCTATTTTAGACAGAGGGGGGAACTCTGGTCTCTTTGCCAGCTTACACATAGATAAAATAGTTTTGAAATGCTGAAAACATGAAATAGACACAAGAATGCAGTCCCTCATACTAAGTCTGGAAAAGGGGGAGTATGTGCGCTAACTCTGTTTTGTTAAATAAAGGAACAGGGAGACAGTAAACCAAGGAGAAAGAGAATTCACCACTTTCCAGGACTCCTCTCATTGCCCAGATGTCTGCAAGTCTAAGTCACCTCTTGATCTCGGCCCCCCTCTGCTCCCCAGCCTAGGATAAAAATCAAAAAAAGCACACACGACTCAGGAGGGTTCTTTAGGATGCTGGCACCTCATCTCCTCGATTTTAGTGTCCCTACAAAATAAAGTCACATTCTCTGCTCCAATTCCGTGTCTCGACAGAACCGGGTCTGGACAAAAGGCCAATGACCCGCATGACAGACCTTGGAGATTGTCACCTAGATAATCCATATAAGGCAACTGAGAGGCTGTCACCCACCAGCAACTGCCCATGGTTCGGAGCAGACAGGAAGGCCGGTTTCGCCACTACTGGGCCATCCGTGTCCATCCGCCCTCCCCTTTCCGCATCCGCCCCCGTACCCACCATCTCCCGCATTCCGGGTGTCCCGGCATCCACCATACTGACTCCCCGATACTGCAGGTCACAAGGTGACAGAGGCTGAAGCGAAGATATATGACACGCATGGGTCCCAACGAAGAGGACAAAGCTGAGAGGATGACCCAGCTCTGTGAGCCGCGCAGGAGACGAAGCCGCTTCCTCACTTCCGGTTCCCATCTGATTGGCTAGTTCAGACGTCAGCGTTTGTTGATTGTATAAGACTCCAGCCCCCACCCTTTTTCTCGTGAGTGACAGGAGATGCGATCAGACCCAGCTGCGTGAGGCAAGAAAAGGTTGAGATTTCTTCCAGCACCGAAATGTGACGGGGAGGTGTAGGGGTGTGGCCGCTCGCAGGGCATGCTGAGAACGCTGGCGTCTAAATGTCTTCTGGTCGGTAGGTCCCGGAGCTGCGTGAGTACGATCGCAGTGTGTCCCGGGAGAGGTGGTGTCATCCTACAGTCCAGCGACCCGCCGACCCGGAGCGATGAAGATTCCCATCATGCCCCGAGAGGGGACCACAACCTTACTCCTCCCCTCCTTCCACCCAGACTATGGGGCAAGGAGAACTTTAAATGCGCTTTTGTCTCTAGAGTCCCTCCCGTTTTTTATCTCTTGTCAGTCAAGACCAGAAGGGCGGGGCCTGGAGTCTTGTCCAATCAATGGATGCTGAGGTCTGAACTGACCAATCAGATGACAGCCCGAAATGAGTGGGCATCTTTTGGGTTCTGATCAGGCCTTCCTCGCCTGCGCCTGCGCACCGAACTGGGTTGTGTTCTCAGCTTTGACCTGCTCTCCTACATCCATGCGTGTGGCAAGTCTTTGCTTCAGCCTCTGTCGCCTTGTGACCTGCAGGTCGTGGGAGTCTGTGGGGAGGACGCCTGGACACCCAGAAGCCGGGAGATGGTGAGTATGCTGGGGGTGTCCCGAGAGGGGACGGGATAGACCCGCATCCCCCTCATCCCCGAGCCTGCACCTCTCCCTGCTGGCTGCTCAGCATGGTCCCCTCGGTGTAGGTGAGGATAGGCCGGGATCCCGAGACCTTGTCCTGTGGCGACCTCACCAGTTTAGCCTTCCCCACACAGACCCTCTCCACGTGTTTGTGACCCACAAGGGTCGTGGGGAGGATCCGACCTGCGTGCAGTGCCCGTGGGGGTTTTGGGGGGGAGGTCTGGGTCTTGACCCCTCGCTCTCCTCTCCAAGGTTACTCGTAGCCTCCCTGACAACGTTAAGGGACAATTTCTCTCATTATGGCTGTGAAAAGCAGTACATTTTCACCTAAAAGTGTGATCGAGTCATTGTTGAATCTCGCAGGTGTATGCAAACATCCATTTCTTTTTTGTTTTTCTTAAGTAAGTGTCTCACTCCATCGCCCAGGCTGGAATCCAGTGGTACACTCACAGCCACCCCCGCGTCAACCTGCTGGACTCTGGCCATCCTAAAACCTGAGCCTTCCAAGTAGCGGAAACGACAGGCGTGCACTACCACACCTGGCTAATTTTTCATTTTATTGTAGAGACGCGGTCTCACCAAGTTGTCTGCGCTGGTCTGGAACCCACAGGAGCAGGCAATTTACTCCCGTCGAACTCCGAAAGTGCTGGGATTACAGGCTGAGCCACCGATCCCGGCCCCATTACTTTTTGTTGGAAGAGTGAAGAATTCTGTTATCTGGATTAGGGTTTTATGGTAAATTTTATGAGAAAAGCTTGGCAACTACAAGAAGTATTCACACATGGTTGTTTACAAAATGACTTGTTATCATGGAAGAGATATTTACATGTTTATTTTCTGAAAGAAATACACATTTTTCTGATGTTGTTAAGGTTAGTAAGGTATCTTACAAGTGTTTGCCCTTCATAAGCATGAACACTGAGTTAAAGAGATTTTGCACTGAGTGTTTTCTCATTTGTATCTAACTGAGCAAAATTAACCAGGTCTGATGATTCCAAGTCACAGTCAGTCATGATCCTGCAAAAGAAAGTCTTTAAGGCCCAGTAAGTTCTTCCAGGGGAGACTCTTCTACATGTGTGCCCATGTTTACAGCAGTCATGGAAGGAGCCCGTGATAGTGAGAGAAGCTGCTGAACTCTGGAAAGCTGTGGGTTTGCAGGGAGATGTGTCCAGGGTTGGGACAGAAATAAAGGATGTGATACTGTTTCAGAAGGTGTAATTTTTACTGTCCTGGGGCTGTTTCTAGACAATGTTACATAAAATAAATTTGAGTTTGGATCAAAATAACTTCATATAAGTGAGTATTACAATAGGGTGGAAACACCCCTTATAGACCTTTAAGCATTTAAACGTTTAGGCAAAAGTGGGTTTTCCTTCAAGGGGAGAAAAACTCAGAAAGAGGGTGAAAAGGAGAGGGCAGGATGAAAGGTGGCACCAGTAGATCTCAGGTCACAGAATTTCTCACTCTGAAGTCAGCCTGCTCTTAGGAGGGACATGAAGAGTGGTTTGTGTTGGCTCAGGCTTAGGGTGGGTTAGAGCTCAGGGATCTGGGAGAAGTAGGAAATCTTAGGGCAGTGCTTGACTTGCATGAGTTTTGTTCAGACTGCTGAAGACAAAACTGTTTATCTAGTTGTCTATGAGGCAGAAAATGGAAAAATGTAGTGTCTCTGAGTGGCTTTGGGGTAGGGAAAAGGCAGAACATCACTTAAGTCTTAATGGGAAAGAGGATTCTTTGCCACAAGGTGCTCTTGCAGAATATGAATGATGGGGCATTTTCAATCACAGCTGTTTATCAGAATTCCCTCCCCACCCACATTCCCTGCCACTGACCCTAGCCTTATGCTTCTTTTTCAGTTGGCTGTTTCTGAGTTGTAATCTTTATAATAAACTGGGCAGCATAAGTGAAATACTTTGCAGAGTTCTGTGAGTATTCCATCAAGTTATTGGACTGGAGGAAGGGTTTGGGGAGCCCCTGATTTATAGGCAGTTGCTCAGAAGCACCTGGTAAGTGGCATTGTCAGAGTGGGCAATTTTATCTGACAGAGCCTTGAACTTGGGGGTTTGTGCTAACTCTGGATGGTGAAAGAATTGAATTGTTGGGCAAACAACTGGTGTTGGAGACTGGTGTCCAGCAAACTTTATACATTTGGGGTCAGAAAAAAGACATCACAGTTTAAAATTTTAGACTATTTCAGGTGAATATTTGGTCCCTGGTGAAAATGGAGACCCTGGAAGGTGGAGGAATATCATAATGTGAGCAAGGGACAATAGAGTGTGTTGAGGGCCAAGAATTAAACTCTCAAGTGGTCAGGTTTTTCTCAGTCATTGCCTGGTAGTGAACCCTCCTGGGCTGCATCTCACAGCAAGATTGATTCCCAAGCTTGGGAACATGATGAACCTACTGCTTGTGCAGTTCCTTGTGGAATGTGGGTGAAAAAGCCTTTCTTTATGAAATCTTCCTGTGATTTCATTCCAGTTTCTACAAGCATGTAAGAATTTTATTCCATCATTTCAATACAATATGTTTATTTTACTTAGTTGAAAGTTTGAGTGCATTGAGTGATGTGATCTACAAAAGCAAGATAATACTTTCCCTTTTTTTGAGTTAGAGTCTCACTCTCTTGCCCAGGCTTGAGTGCAGTAACACACTCACTGCCACCCCAGTGTTGATCTGCTGAGATCCAGTGATCCTTCCACCTCAGCCTTTCAAGTAGCTGGAACGACAGGCAGGTGCCACCATGTCCAGTTAATTTTTTTAATTTATTGTAGAGAGGAGGGCTCTCCGAGGTTCTGAGGTTGGTCTTGAACCCACGGGCTCAGGTGATCCATTTGCCACGGCCTCCCAAGAATGGACAATAATGCTTTCAATAAATTATTTTTTTTAATGCTGAATTAAGTAATAAGAATATATAACTCTCCATGGGCCAAGAATGAATATACCCAGATGGGATTGGCTCCAGTTTCCTGTTACTTGGGTAAATAATGAGGAGTATGTCTTGAGAAACACAGTGGTAGATAACATATTTACCTCCATATTACAAAGCCACTAGGAAAAACAGATAAAGTGGTCAGGGTCCCTGCACTCCAGAAACTTCCATCTGTTGTAAAAGGGTAAATAGATGAATTAGCACCATGTAGTCAATACAAAGAAGGGAAGTTTTCAGGGTACTTGGCATTTTGTTGTTGTGAGTTCTGATATTACTGCTTTTTTTTTTTTTTTTAATTGGAGTCTCACTTTGTCACCCAGCCTGGAGTGCAGTGGCATGCTTCTGGCCATGACCACCTCAACCTGCTGGACTCCAATGATCCTTCCATCTCAGGATTCCAAGTAACTGGAACTAGAGGCACATGCTACCATGCCTGGCTCATTTTTAATTTTTATTGTAGAGACGAGATCTTGCCAAATTGTGCGGGCAAGTCTCGAACCCACAGCCTCCGGCAATCCACTTGCCTCAGCCTCACAAAGTGCTGGGATTACAGATTGAGCCACCGAGTCAGGCTGATATTACCTTTTAAGAAAGCATTCACAGAATTGTTTTTGTTTCATTATTATTATTTCTGTTTGTTTTTCCTTGTGAAAAATAGCCATTTTTTGTTTCCTTTTTCTGTTGTTTTGTCTGTCGTGTCCAGCCAGGAGGGCAGTGGGATACTCATGGCCCCCACAGTCATGACCTGCTGGTCACAGGCAATTCTTCCACCTCAACTTTCCAAGTAGGTGGAATTAGAGCCATGTGCCACCATGCCCAGTTAATTTTTTTATTTGTTGCAGAAATGAGGTATTGCCAGTTTGCTCAGACTGGTCTGGAAACCCTGGGCCCGGGTAATCCTCTCACCTCAGCCTCCCAAAGTACTGGGTTTATGGACATGAACCACAGTACCCAGCTAGCCCCCACATGATTCTAACATGAAGTCATTGTGAAGCTGAGGGTTGCCAGATATGTTCATGAAAGTTCAGAAAAAAGGTCACCTGTCATGCTCTGCTTGGATTTGGTCAGTCAGTAAGACAGTGGGGCCAAATATTCATTGCTATAGCAGAAATTGACAGTGTTTGCAGCAAGGGAGGGCACTTGGGAGTAAGAAAAGAATAAAGTCACATTTTGGACTCCATGTAGGAGCTCATTGTTTTTGACTTTGTCTCCTGTGACAAAAGACAGAGAAAGGTGGACTTTTTCTCTCTTTCTGGGTCCTCCCATGTGTGGGTGGGGTGGTAGCAAGGGAAGAATTGTGCTTATGTTAGGGCTGCACATCATCTGGCTGCACATGATAGCTTATGCAAGCAATCCCATCACTTAGGGAGGCTGAGCCCAGGAGTTTGAGACCAACTTCTACAACATAGCATACTCATGTCACTACAAAAATAATTAGCTATAACCTGTAGTTCCAGTTAACTTGGAGGCTAAAATGGAAGGATTGCTTGAGCCCAGGAGTTCAAGGTTGTGGTGAGTAATGATGGTGCCACCTCACTACTGACTGAGAGGTGAGTAGCAGAGTGAGATTCTAACAAAAAATACATTCAATTTAATTTTGAAAGAAAGGCATATTTTCCGGTTGTAGGTGTGACCTGTCCAGATCATCTCACCTGATAAAAAATCCCAGAGGGCCAGGCTAAGTGACTCAATCCTAGCACTTTGGAAGGCCAAGGCAAGTGAACTGCATTAATTTGCAGGATCAAGACCAGACCGAGCAACTTGGTGAGACCTCTCCTCTACAATACATCAAAAATTAGCTGGGTGTGGTAGTGTGTGACTGTAGTTACAGCTACTTGGAAGGCTGAGGCAGAAGGATTACCAGACCCCAGCAGGTCAACACTGGGGTGGCCATGATGGAGTGATTCCAGAGAAGTAGGAGAAAAAGGAAAAGAATGGCTGGCTCTCAGGTGTTTCCAGGTTAAAATAAATGTCATTTTTAAGACTTGCAGACATTTACTGCTACTTGTGATGGTCCTGCCTAATGATTATGCTTCAACTATTTTTGCTCTTCCTGTGATATTCAAGGGCTCTGAAGGACACATCTCCCTACACACCAGAGCCCCCTCTGTTATAAGCATCCATGCTGCTTAGTTGCCATGAGCTGTTCTCTCCATTAATGCACGACCTGCTGTATTAAAAACGTTCCCTTGTGACTGAGGAACATGGGAAGTTGGTGTGGATACCCAAGATTCCCATTGGAAATGGAGTAGATCCTCAGGTACTAGTGAAGGATGGGAACATGAATGGTTAAGATTTCATATGATGCTCCATCAACTCAATGGAGAGCACGGTTAATAAAATACACATTTGCAGCCGGGCGTGTAGCGCATGCCTGTAATTCCAGCTACTTGGAAGGCTGAGGTGGAAGGATCGCCGGAGCCCAGCAGGTCGAGGCTGCGGTGGCTGGGAATGGCCACTGCACTCCAGTCTGGGCGACAGAGTGAGACTCCAACTCAAAAAAATAAAAATAAAAAATACACATTTGCACAGGATGGTATTTACTGCCCAGAAACTCAGGAAGGTCTGAATAAAGAATAATTAGAAGACACTTGCTCTCCAGGATGCCAAAAACAAACAATATAAATATACTTAGAGATTACATACCATGGGAAATACCTGTATGCAGATTTCTGCCTAAAACATATTTCTTTATTATTAAATTGTGATTATAATTTACTGTATTTTGGCCTATAATATCTCAGCATGGATGTTGTGTTGCACCTGTGTGCCTTGGCACCCGATACCAATTTATCCCAGCTAATTGGGAGGCTGCAGAGAAGGCATTCTTTCAGGCCAGGAGTTTGAGGGTGCAATGAATTGTGATTGTGCCACTGCACCCCAGAATGGGTAACACAATGAGACCCCCACACTGAAAAAAAGTGCAGAAGCTCAGGCTAACCCCACATCTCCTGTATCAGAATTTGCATTTTAAGATAATATTCAGTTCATGGTTGTACACATTAAAACTTCATGAGGACCTTCCAACGTACTATGAGTTTTTTATCTGAGCAGTATATGCAACTTATTCTGTGTGATGCAACTATAGCACTCAAAAATGTACATGCCTTTCTTCGTGTTCAGATTTATGCTGTATTGTTCACAAAAATAGCATCTACACTGGCTGAGTGGATTCTATTTCATCCTTTTTTCTCAGATTTCATGCATTAGAGAATATTTCTGTGTTGCAAAATATTTTACTGCATAATTTTAGTTGTCAAGTCAGTTGGATTCTGTTTTCTTTACTCTCTTGTTTCCTAGAGTTCACTGCCACTTGATAAATATATGTTGTTGCTCTTGTTTTCTGGGGCTGTTGACATTCAGGAATGTGGCCATAGAATCCTCTCCAGAGAAGTGGGAATGCCTGGACCCCTCTCAGCAGATATTGTACAGTAAAGTGATGTTAGAGAACCACGGGAACCTGGTTTTTCTGGGTGAGGATATTTGACACACAATCCCTATTTCATACTAAGGATTTCATATCCTTCCTTTGTAGAATGTTTTCTGGGAATTTCTGCTTTGCAGGAATGAGTTTCAGATTTCTGCTATCAAAGAAAAGTTGGTGATTTGTTAACATAGAAAAAGGAAAATTAAAGATGTTTCATTTTGACAACCATTCTGTCTTTTGAACTGACCTGTGTCCTTCTATATTAGTAGTCAGTCCAGGAATTTAGTGGCATAGGATATCATTGCCCACACCTGCAATCCAGAGACTACTATAAGGTTTTGGCTCACTAGTACTGAACTAAGAACTCACAAATATGACATTCTGTCTAAATGTTCTAAAGGTTCTGTTGAAAAACACAGATTAATTTTCTAGAATCTTTTATAATGTGTATTCCAATGAGGATAGTACTAGGTTTGTAATTGAAAATTTCCAGCAGGAGTCATGCTATTTTTTTCTAATAAAGCAGGCCTTACTGTCTCTAAGCCAGACCTGATCACTAGTCTGGAGGAAAGGAAAGAACCCTGGAATGTGAAGAGACACAGCACATTAGCCAAACCACCAGGTAGGTCTGCATCAATGAAGCAGATCTTGAAGAATGGTTTGGGAACGTGGTCTGCTCCAGTGGAAATGGTTTCTGAGAAGCCTGGCATTCTTTCTTTTGTTGGCACAAATGGACATCTGTTCCATGCTCTGAAACTCTCCAAAAATCTGCTTCTCTTTCAACGATCTCCATTTCTTTTTTTGAATTGGAGTCTCACTTTTTCGCCCAGACTGGAGGGCAGTGGCACACTGCCGGCCACTGCAGCCTCGACCTGCTGGGATCTGGCAATCCTTCCGCCTCAGCTTTCCAAGTAGCCAGAACTACAGGTGTGCATTGCCACACCTGGCTATTTTTTTTTTTTTTTTTAATTGTGGAGATGTCTCGCCAAATTGCCTGGGCAGATCTCGAACCTGCGGGCTCAGGCAATCCACTTTCCTCAGCCTACCAAAGAACAGGATTACAGACTGAGCCTCAGAACCCTGCCAAAAGTTACACTCAAAATCAAAGTCCTCTTAATGGTTTGTAAGGGACTGCATTTCTGTTGCTTTTGGAAATGTCCTATCCGCTTATTTAGAAAATCCATGTTCAACTGTTTTTTTAATTCTCTTTTTTTGTCATGTTGGAAATATTTGAGAATAGTGGTGATTTTATTATTTGATTGAGAAATTTTGAAAACTGCAGAGAGATGTTATAGTTTTCTTTTCTTTTTTTTTTTTTTTTTGAGTTGGAGTCTCACTCTGTCACCCAGACTGGAGTGCAGTCATACTTTTTATTTTAAAATTGTGTGGAACAGTTAAGTGTTAGGTATACAAATATGCATTGTGCAGGAACCCTTGTTGATGAGGTGTGCCCCCCATCCACAGACAGATATCAACTACTGTTAATCCCACCTCCCTACCCCCCCATATTTTCCCACCACTGTCAATCCTTTTCTTATCGTATTATGATAGTTGTTCAAGGTCCACTTATGAGTGAGAACATGTGATACTCAGATCTTTGTTTCTCTGAGAGATCACTCGGTATTATAAACTCCAGTTCCATCCAAGTTGCTGTGAAATTCATGATTTTGTTCTTTTTTATGACTGCGTAATATTACATTGTATATATGTACCTTTTTTTTTTTGAGTTGGAGTCTCACTCTGTCACCCAGACTGCAGTGCTGTGGCCACTCCCAACCACTGAAGCCTCAATCTGCTGGGCTCTGGTGATCCTTCCACCTCAGCCTTCCAAGTAGCTGGAACTACAGGCAATGCGCTACCACACCTGGCTAATTTTTTGATTTATTGTAGAGATAAGGTCTCATCAAGTTGCCCAGATGTGTCTCAAACCTGCGGGCTCAGGCAATTCACTCAACTCAGCCTCTGAAGGCGTGGGATGACAGGCTGAGCCACTGAGCCCAGCTCAATTTTTTGATCCAGTCTTCTTTTGATGGACAACATGGTTGGTTCCATGATCTTGCTATTGTAAACAATGCTGGAATAAACATATGTGTACAGCTATCTTTTTTATAGAGTGATTTGAGTTCTTCAGGGTATATTCCCAGTAGGGGGATTGTGGAGTCATATGGAAGGTTAATTTTTAGAGCTTTTAGGAATCGCCACTGATTTCCACCAGAGGCTGCGCTAGTTTATACTCCCACCAACAGTATAGAAGTGTTCCCGTTTCATCACATCCTCTCCAGCATCTGTTATTTTTTGAGTTATTGATAATGGCCATTCTGACTGGAGTTAGATGGTATCTCAGTGTGGTTTTAATTTGCATTTCCTTGATGATTAGTGAGGTTGAACATTTCTTCATGTGTCTGTTGGCTGCTTGTATGTCTTCTTTTGAGAAGTGTCTGTTCATATCTTTTGCTCACTTTGTAATGGGGCTGTTTGTTTTTTTCTTTTCAGCACATTTGAGTTCCTTGTAGATCCAAGATGTTAGGCCTTTGTCAGACATGGAGTTGGCAAATACTTTTTCCCACTCTGTGGGCAGTCTCCCTGCTCTGCTGATGGTTTCTTGGGCTTTGCAGAAGCTTGTCAGTTTAATGATGTACCACTTGTCTATCTTATATCTTATGGCCTATGCATTTTGGATTTTGTTCAGGAATTGGATGCCAGTTCCAATTTCCATAAAAGTGTGTCCTGCATTTTCTAAAGTTCTTAAGGTTTGAGGTTTTACATTTAGGTCTCTGATCCATTTAGAGTTAATTTTTGTGTATGGGGATAGATAGGGGTCTTGTTTGAGTGTTCTGCATGTGGTCAGCCAGTTTTCCAAGCACGATTTACTGAATAGGTTCTCCACTTCCCAGTGGTAGGTAGTGGAGGCTTTGTCAAAGATGAGTTGGTTGAGAAATTGAGGTTTTGCTTCTGGAATCTCAGTTCTATATGCCTGTTCCATTGGTCTATATGCCTGTTCCTGTAAGAATACCAAGCTGTTTTATTATAGCTTTATAAAAAAGTTTGAAGTCTGGCAACATGATACCTCCTGCTCTGTTTTTTGTTTTTGTTTTTTTTTGTTCTTGTTGTTTTGTTTTGTTTTGCTTTTGCTGAGGATTGTTCTGGCTATTCTTGGTTGTTTGTGTTTCCATATGAATTCCTGTATTGTTTTTTCTATGTCTAAGAAGAATGCTGCTGGTAATTTGATGGGTATTGCATTAAATCTGTAGATTGCCTTAGGTAAGATGGACATCTTCACAATGTTGATTCCTCTAATCCATGATCATGGGATATTTTTCCACTTGTTTGGGTCATCTTTGATTTCTTTGAAGGTGTTATAAGTTTTCTGCTAACCCTAACCCTAGGGAGGTTTCCATGTAATTTTATAGAAATTCATACTCCATAATTCTACAGGGACAGAGAGTATGTGTCTAGATAGAAGACACCCTAATATTATTTTGCTTTAATCTTTCTTTTTCAGTATTAACTGATATTGGTCATTTAACCTTTATATGTCCAAATTTCTTAATATACTGTATTACGTAGAACATTGATGAATGTATATTAAACTCCCATGTTATCTTTTTCACAATAACTCTCATCTTATTATTTTTTTTAGTATGAAGCTAGGACTAGGTTACATATATGCACATAAACATACATACCTATACACGTGTTTATGTGTTCAATATCTGATTTTTATATATAAATAATCATATAACCATATTTTTTGTGTATAATGTAATTTGATGTGCTTATACATTGTGAAACAATGACTACAATTAAATTAATGAATATATCAGTCATGTTACATAGTTTCCATTTTTATTTTTTGTAACAAGAACACTAATGTCTATTATTTTGGCAAATTTTTAAATCATACAAGACATTATTCGCCATAATTCACCATGTTAAACATTAGATTTCTAATAATTATAATTGAAATTTTGTAGCCATTGCAATTATCTCCCATTTCCCTACAGGTTGACCCTAATGACCACCACTGTACTCTCTGACTCTGTGAGTGCCAACTTTTTTGATTCCACACATAAGTGAATTGATGCAGTATTTTTGGTGTGTACCTGGCTCACCTCAATTAGCATGTCTTACAGCTTCATCCATGATTGGGAAAAACAGGATTCTTTTTATTTTTATTGTTAAATAATATGCTATTGTGTATATATATATTATATTTTGTTAATACAGTGTCCACATATATTTAGGTTGTTTTCATAGCTTGACCATTTTGAGAAATGCTGTGATGAATGTACGGTGCAAGACATTTTTGAGAAGCTGATTTTATTTCCTTTGCTTATATACCCTAAAAAGGGATTTATATGTTGGATGATAGTTTATTCCTTATGTTTAAAATGATATTCATAATGGTTTTCACTGTGACTACCAATTTGACACTCACCAACCGTATACAGGGTTTCTTTTTCTTCACGTCTTTGTCAACACTTCTCTCTCTTCTGGTTGATATTAGTCATCCTCACAAGTGTAAGATAATATCTCATCATTGTGCAATTTGAAACTGTCCCCCTATTGCTATCATTGAGTGCCATTTCTTATACCTGCTGGCAATTTCTTTGTAATCATTGGAAAAGTAACTATTCATTCTTGGGCTATATTTTAGTAACACGATTATCTTTTTCTTGTTTTTGCCTTTGATTTGTATAATGTTTTTGTAAAGTCTGAATATTAAACTCTCAACAGATAATGTGATCTGCAAATATTTTTTTTTCTTATCCTGTAAGCCTTCTTCCTGTTTACTGTGCAGGAGCTTTTAGTTTGATGCAGGCCAACTTTTTCCTCTAGTCACATAAAACAAAAAATAAATGATTACTAAGACCAATATCATTATCAAAGAGGATTTCCACATCCTTTTTTGTGTGTGGTTTTGTTTCATTTTCTATTCTTTTCTTTTGTTTGAGTTGTGATCTATTTCTGCGACCCAGGCTGGAATGTGGTGGCAAAATCAAGGTTCATTATCACCTTGTGCTTCTTGACCTAGGTGATTATTCCAGCTTAGCCTCCCAAGTACTGGGATTACAGGCTCATGACAACACGCCTGGCAATTTTTTTTTTCCTTAGGCATAGTCTTGGCATACTGTATTGCTTATGTAGGTCTTGGACTGCTGGACTCAGGTGCTGAGATTACAGACATGACCAATCACATTTAGCTAATACTGTCTTATTTATGTTAACATAATGTCCACAAGATTTAACCTTACCATAACACGTAACAAGATTTCTTTTTTTGAGGGTGCCACATTTTCTTTGTCTATTCATTCTTTGAAGGACACTTAGGTTGCTTCCACATTTTGCTTTTTATAAATAATGCTGCCATAAACATGTATGTGCACATATCTTTTTCAGGTTCTGCATTCTATCTTTGTATAGACACAGAGCAATTAGTCTCGTGTTTTTTGTTTTCTTTTTCCTTGAGTTGAAGTATCACTCTGTCGCCCAGACTGGAGTGCAGTGGCACGCTCCTGGCCACTGCAGCCTTGACCTGCTGGGGGCTCCAGCTATCTTTCCTGCCTCAGCCTTCCAAGTAGCTAGAACTACAGGGACATGCTACCATGCCTGGCTAATTTTTTAATTTATTTATTGTAGAGATGAGGTCTCACCAAGTTTCCCAGGCATGTCTCAAACCCGCGGCCTCAGGCAATCCACTCACCTCTGCCTCCCAAAGTGCAGGATTACAGGCTGAGCCACCGAGCCTGGCTGTCTCGTGTTTTTCTTTTCTATTCTTTTTTTTTGAGTTGGAGTCTCACTCTGTAACCCAGGCTGGAGTGCAGTGGCACACTGCTCATGGCCACTGCAACCTTGACCTGCTGTGCTCAGGCATTCCTTCCACCTCAGCCATCCAAGTAGCTGCTACTGCAGGCATGTGCCCCCATGGCCACCTAACTTTTTAATGTATTGCAGAGATAGATTCTCCCCAACTTGCCCAGGCTGGTCTCTAACCTGTAGACTCAGGCAATCCTTTCCCCACGGCTCTCTAAAGTCCTGAGTTTATAGTTGTGAGCCACTGCACCCAGCTCAGTTCTCATATTTTTTTATTGTTCCTTATGTTTTTACTGTCATCTAATGAAGCATTGTCATGGTTAATCTCTCATCATCCATCCTATATTTGGTTCTTAAAACTTTATAATTACAATGTTTACATTTAACCATTTAATCATGCTGGATAATTTTTTTGTGTATGAATCAAGAGTCCATCTTTATTTTATTTTGTGTGGATAGCCAGTTTTCCAACATTATTTGTTCAAGATGTGCTTACCCTTTTTTTTTTTTTTTTTTTAGTTGGAGTCTCACTCTGTTGCTCAGACTGGAGTGCAGTGGCCGCTCCCGGCCACCGCAGACTCGAACTGTTGGGCTCCGGCGATGCTTCCGCTTCAGCCTTCCAAGTAGCCAAATTACAGGCATGTGCTACCATGCTCAGCTGATTTTTTGATTTATTGTAGAGATGAGGGCTCACTGCCCAGGCGGGTCTCGAACCCGCAGGCTCAGGCAATCCACTCACCTCAGCCTCCCAAAGGCGCGGGATTACAGGCTGAGCCACCGAGCTCAGCTTGTGCTTACCCATTTTATGGCAATGCCAACCTTGCTAAAGATCACTTAATTGTATTCGTATGGATGTATATTGAGGTTGTCTTTTTTCTTACTTTATTTGGTTTTCTAAGTGCCAGTACCACGTATTTTTATTCCTGTTAGTTTGTCATATGTTTTAAAATCAAGAAGTGTAATACCTTTACCTTAGTCTTTATTCTTAACTTTTTGTTTTTGACTTGGAGTCTCACTCTGTCACCCAGACTGGAGTGCAGTGGCCACTCCCGGCCACCATAGCCTCAGCCTGCTGGGCTCTGGCGACCCTTCCGCCTCAGCCTTCCAAGTAGCTGGAACTACAGGCATGTGTTACCCTGCTAATTTTTTGATTTATTGTAGAGATGAGGTCTCACCAAGTTTCCCAAGTGGGTCTCAAACCCGTGAGCTCAGGAAATCAACTCACCTCAGCCTCCCAAGGCATGGAAGTACAGGCTGAGCCACCGAGCCCAGCTTCTTCTTAACTTTTTAAAAGTATTTATAGTACATTGAGATTTTATGCAGATATAGGATTTAAAAATAGTTTTTCAACGAAGAGTATCAGTGAAGTATTCTTAGGAATTATATTAAATTTGCATATCACTGTGGGTGAAATTGACATTTTAATGATAATGATCTTCTGACTTCCGTTGATTTGGGGTCTTACCATGTCTCCCATGCAAGAGTACAGTGAAATGATCATGACTCAAAGCACCCTCAACATCCTGGGCTGACAAGACTTCCTCCTCATTCTACTAATTAGCTGAGATGACAGGCATATACCGCCACATCTGACTATTATCTTTTTTTTTTGGATTGAAGTCTTAGTATGTTGCTTAGGCTGGTCTCAAACTCCAGAGCTCAAGTAATTCACCTACCTCAACCTCCCAAGCTGCTCGGATTACATGACCAGCTAATTTTTTATTTATTGTAAAGATGAGGTTTCACCAAGTTGCCTGGACTCATCTCTAACACCCAGGCTCAGGATATCCATTCGCCTAAGCCTCCCAAAAGTGGTGGAATCACAGGCTGATGAACTGATCCCGGGCTTTTTTTTGTTTCTTTTAAATCTCATTCTGTCACACAAGCTGAAGTATGGTGGCACTTTTGTGGTCACTGCAGCCTCGGCCTGCTGAGCTCAGGCAATCCTTCTACCTCAGCCTTCCAAGTAGCTGAAACTACAATCATGCTCTACCACGCCTGGCTAATTTTGTATTTATTATATAGATGATGTTTCACCAAGTACACAGGCTGGCCTAGAATCCATGGGCTCAGGAAATTCACCTCTGCCACCCAAATTGCTGGGATTATAGACATGAACCACCATACCCGTAAGTACCTAAAATTACATTTTTCTTGCAGCGTTTTGGGGCTGAGATGCTTGCCCTCTCTGGAAGTTGGGGAGAGCAACAGGATATAGTGTGCTTCATGGGGCATTCTGAGAACTCTGGCTCAGGAATGGTGCCCGGTGGGTGGGTCACTGGACTGCAGGATTCCATTCCAGTCTGCACCAGCTGCAGTTAGTGAGAGCCATGGAGGGTGGGACAGGGTGATGTGCATCATCCCATCAAAGTCCTACTGGCTGCTGACATCCTGCCACATTGTTGCCATGGGAAGTGGGTTCGGAGACTAATGAGAATGTCCAAGCTGAATGGGTAATGGGGACAGTATGATGCTTGAGTGTACTTCACCCTGGTTTACTTTGGGCTGACTCACCCTGTTGCATCCTGCACAGCTCAGAATATTCTCCACACACACTCATCTTCTTCCAGAGCACCAGCCTCCTCAGCCCAAGACCCACCTGTTTCCTCAACTACTTGTGGGGATTGCTGATGTCCTAGATATCGCCCTTTGCTCTCTCAAACCAGAACCCAGTCCAGCCACTTTTGGAGAAATCCCCATCCAGACCCCACCACAGCTTCAGAGCTTTGCCAGGGGTCACAGGATGTGGCTTCCTAGAAATGTCACCATCACTGGTCACTTTTTTGTGGGTGTGGGTTTTGAGGAATCAGGCAGCAAAATTATTGGGTCACTCGGGATCTGCTCAGAGGGAAGGGGAAACTTCACTCCCAGGCACGTGTCTTGTGGACCATTTTTACTAACTCATTTGAGTGGATATGACACCAACCTGGAGATGATTATGGTACAGGCTTAAACTTAAACTCATCGGACTTGTCTCAACTAAGTTCTGACATGTCAATGTCTCAGACATAGATCCCTCAGGAACATGTGATGATCCAGCTTTAGGGCAGTGACTTTCAAGGTGAGGGGCATGTAGGGGAAGTTGGAAACTCCTCAGTTTGCATGTCTGCTTTGGATGGAAGGCCTGTCAACCCACAGCATTGAGGGATGAGGCTACCTCAGTGTGGTACATCTGTAGAATTTGTCTAGATAATTGAAAACTCTGGGAGCACTTCTGCTTCCATGTAGCCTTCTAATAATTGATGACCCTAAGTTCCTATGACCTCAGAGGCAATTCTTTTATTTTCTGATGAAACAGCTTTTGTGTAATTATATCTAAGGCATAAAACTTGACTGTTAATGACATTTTTCAAATCCCACTTTCCAAGGGATTTATGATTCCCAAATATGAGATATGATGAAAGAATGAAGGCCGGGTCAGCACTTGGTGAAAAATGTACACCTTAAGGATTAAATACTTGTGAACTTATCATCACCTTTGAAAATAAAGAAGAAAATGTGAACATCTATGGAGATGACAAGATGAGGATTTATAAGGAGACCACAGGTCAACACTAGGGCTTTCCCATTTTATTTTTTTAGTTGGAGTCTCACCCTGTTTCCTAGGCTGCAATACAGTGGCATGTCACGGCCACCGCAGCCTCGAACTCCTGGGCTCAGGCAATTCTTCCACCTCAGACTTCAAAGTTTCTGGAACTACAGATGCATGCAACCATTCCCAGCTAATTTTCTTTGATTTATTGTAGAGACAAGGTCTCACCAGGATGCCCCAGTTGGTCTTGAACCCCCAAGTTCAGACAATCCTCTCTTCTTGACTTCCCAAGGTGCTGGGATTACAGACTTGAGTCTTTCAATTTTAAATAGAATTTGTGGGAACAGTCTGCATAGTGAAGTACATGCATTCCTTCTACTTTCCTCTATTCTCATTCTACTCCCTGATTCCTCTTTAGGTGATGGTTTCTGATTACACCTGCCCAGAGGTCTTGGACAAAGATGGTATAATGTAACAGTCCATCATTAAATGGGGATTTATGGAAAGGAGTGTCTTGTGTCTCTCTTCAGATGCACTCCTCTTGGGCATGTGGTCTCAAAGACACTGTGCTTTCAGTCTCCATGGTAGCTGTCTAAGATATTCAGTCCTGATGTTAGCCACCACAGCTCCTGTTTACAGAGCCGGGTGCTCCTTGTGGTTTGGTGTCTTTTGCTTATAGTTTGTGCCTCTGACCCTCATATACTCACCCATTCTCTGGAGTAGCTGGATTTTAGGTTTGTTCCAGTTTTCTAGGAGTCAGTTGCATAACAATATTTCAAAGAGTCTTAAAATTCCACCCTAAATATCTAAGTCAATGCAAGATCCTCACATACTTATTTTGTACCCCAAAGTTTATCTCTAGTGGAGCTGTGAAGAATTCTAGTTACTTGTATACTCTTTCATCCTGATGTTGCTGGATTGTTTATAAAGCTGGGCATCTTATCTTTGCTCTCTTTTACATTATTTCTATCATGTACTTTGAAGTCTGATACTATTTTGTTTATAATATGGACACTTAAAGTAACAGGCATCTTTTTTTTTTTTTTTTTGAATTGGAATCTCACTCCGTCTCCCAGGCTGGAGTACACAGGCATGCTGATGGCTATCCCAGCATCAATCTGCTGGACTCTGGGAATCCTTCTGCCTCAGCCTTCCATGTAGGCACAACTAACACATGCTACCACACCCAACTATTTTCTACTTGATGATAGAGAAATTGGAAATCATGGGGGAAGGAACTAGTTGGCAGTTGGTCTTCCCTGTCTTCTGTCTTACCCTTGGCTGAGGTTAGGTTTTCTGCATGAGTTGCTGTCATTGTAGGTCCTGACTAGTCTTCATCTGGAATATTATGTACAGATTGCTCTCACTTTTTGCAGCTGTACTTTCTTTGTCCTAATTTTTCCTCGTGAACTTTCTCTTACAAGGTTGTGCTGTACACTATTATACCATACAAATTTTTCTGACTGGAGGCCAACATGGCGGCCAAGGTGTGCTCCAGACAATGCAAATATTGGTAAAAATAAAACTATTGCCTTTCTAACACATTTTTTCTTTTTCTAATTATAAATGAGATATGTACTGTTCTTAGCAAGACCTCATCTGTACATTAAATCAAAATATTTCCTGGACATGGTGATGTGTGCCTGTAGTTCCAGCTACTTGGAAGACTGAGGCAGAAGGATCACCTAAGCCCAGTGGGTTGAGGCCGCAGTGACCATGAGCAGTGTGCCACTGCACTTCAACCTGGGCGACAGAGTGAAATACCAACCCATAAAAAAAAAAAAAAGAAAAATACAAGAGTAACTTCTCTGGGTGTATATCCAAAGATGCAGTGCAGAACCTGAAAAGGATATGTGAACATCGATGTTTATGTCAGCATTTTTACAAAAGTCAAAATGTGGAAGCAAGTTAAGTGTCCTTCAAAGAATGAAAGGACAGCGAAAATGTGGCACCCTCAAAAATATGTGGAAACTATTCAAATGTCAAGTTGAAATAACATCAGGTATAGAATAGCGTTATAAAATGGGATTTTTTAATACATGTAAACTTTTGTTTTCACATTGACAGAATTTGGAATATTTTGAAAGGCAAAAAGTATTGATGTGACTCACCTCACATGATGCTATGCCTTCATTTCCAGTGTTTATATAAAAGCTTGTGGTCGGTTTTGTTACATTATAGCTATGATAGACCCTTCTACACTAGGTGAGCAGCAGTTATCTCCAGTTTCCCATGGATGCTGAAGAACACTGATATGTAATCTGCACTGAAATGTCTAATCAGAGAGGTTTCTTGTGGGCTGCAGAATTATTGTAAGTTCTGTATGAGCTGGGTGCTCAAGATAACATTTTTTGCTACTGGAATGAATGACAAAGAAACATTGATAGTTTTAGAAACCAGTTGCCTTACCATTTGCATATTAAGAAAATAATGAGGCCAGATCATTAATATATTGATGCATCTTTATAATATCAATACTTAAAATCCCTAGGTATAAGTTGGTATTATATAAATAGAGGTATTTTCCTAGGTATCAGATAAAAGAGAATTGCTCTCTTAGGAAGTTTATATTATGTTTTTATTTAGTAAATGCTTAGATTAAGTTTTGAATATTGAAGAAAGCTGTTCTTACCTATATCAGTCTATTAGGAGAACAAATCCTTCTTGAATGTAATCAGTTTTTGGTCATGAGCATACAGTAAACTTTGGAATGTTTACTTAGGCTATGCAAACAATATGTTTTAATAAACAGTATTGTCTATAAAGCATTAATGATTGTCCACACAATAAGTTGTTTTGCTTCCATGAGCGTTAATCTATTCCACCTTACTCAAGATTATATATGAGGACCATATACTACTGACTAACTTAGGAATGATATTTGTAGTGATCCTTTTTTTTCCATGGCATCTTTCCACCTCAACCTTCCCAGCAGCTGGAATTACAGGCAATGACACCACTCCTAGTTAATTTTTTCATTTATTATAGGGATGAGGTCTCCCCTATTGGCCCAGCTTGATCTCGAAACTGTGGGCTCAGGCAATCCTCAACTTGATCTCCCAAAATGCTGGGACTGTAGGTATAAGCCACTGCTTCTATCCTGTATAGATATTTTCTTAATGATTACCATGAAGACACATGAAGTATCTTAAGCAATATATAATAAACTAGGTTGCCATATAATGTCAGTTGCATGCAAAAGGGATTTCTCCTTGCATTACTCCTTCACTGATATTGATGTCACTGACTACATATTTTTCTACTCTATATTTCTTAACAGATGTTCAGTTTGAGTTTTTCTCCTTTGTCTTTAAATTTGGTAACAGAATTAAGCATTACATGCACCATCACACTGTCACTACAGTATTCTGTGTTTGTTTATGTAAACAAAGAAAAAATACCAAAAAAAACCCTCAGAATTTATTCATTAAAAAATTGTGGGCCAGGCTCGGTGGCTCAGCCTATAATCCCAGCACTTTGGAAGGCTAAGACAAGTGGATTGCCTGAGCCCACTGACTTAAGACCAGTCCAGGAAACTTGGCAAGACCTTGTGTCTGCAATAAATCAAAAAAATAAGCCAGGCATGGTAGCATATGCCTGTAGTTCTGGCTATTGGAAGGCTGAGGCAGAAGGATTGCTTGAGTCCAGCAGGTCAATGCTAGGGTGACCGTGAACATGTCACTGCACTCCAGCCTGGGAG
This sequence comes from Carlito syrichta, assembly GCF_000164805.1. Taxonomy (NCBI): domain Eukaryota; kingdom Metazoa; phylum Chordata; class Mammalia; order Primates; family Tarsiidae; genus Carlito; species Carlito syrichta. The sequence goes on along the minus strand of NW_007199766.1, from coordinate 96,327 downwards.
ACAGAATGAGACTCCAACCTACCCAAGGAAAAATATTGTGTATTCCTTTTTGAATGTCAGTTACCTTCAAAGTACTGTTTTTGATATGATACTCCTGTCAAGATGCTTTCTCTTCTTCTGTGAAGCAAGTTACAGCTCATCAGTTTTCATGCCTTTCAGAGCCTCCACTGTGTTCTGTTTTATGTCTTCCAGATTGACACAGTGCTTCTTTTTGAGGACTTTTCTCAAGCAGTGAAACACTAAAAATGTCACAGAGTGAGATTGGGTGAATAGAGAGTGAGGCACAGGATTCATGCTGTTTTTGGACAGAAACTACTGAATACCCAGCATAGTGTGGGCAGGTACATGGCCATGGTGAAAGAACCAGTCACCTGTTTGCCACAAGACTGTTTATTCCACAGTGCTGCCTCTCACAACAGCAACAGTAGGTACGTCAATGCTGATCAATTCATAGAACACTTACTTAGCCATGAATGCCTGTACTACAAGGGGTCCCTGTGCAAAATGATAATTCCAGGGTGTTTTTGGCCTTGTGTACCATTGCAAAAGGCTATACTTTTGATTTTGTGATCCTTTTTAGAATCAGTTTAGCGTTCAATGAAAAGAACTTCCCTTAACATTTGTTATATGGGATGCCTAGTAATTAATTTTTAGCTTTTCTTTATCTTGAAAAGTCTTTTTATTTTTGAAGGATATTTGTGCTAAATCTAATATTCTTGGTTGGTAGTTTTTGTTTATTCAGCATACTTGCTATATAACCCAAATCCCTTATGATCTGCAAGGTGTCAGTACTGAGAAATCCCTTGACGATCACATGGGAGCACACTTATGGATGAACCATCAATTTTATCTTTCTTTCTTTAAGCATCTCTCATCTAAGTCTTTTTTTTCCCAATAAAAAAAGTCATTATCTGGCAGTGACTGAGCTAAAACTGACTATCTGAGAAATTTAATTCTGGGACCACCGCACACTCTACTGCCCCCCCCCCACAGCAAGGTTTTCCTTCATCTTCCAGGGTGTCAGTTCTCACCAGGACCACTCACCTGAAGTAGGTCACAATTTTGATCTGTGATGTCCTTTTTCTGACCCCAAATGTGTAAAGTTTACTGGACACCAATCAGTCTCCAACAACAATTGTTTGTCCAATAATTCAATTCTGTCATCACCCCAAAGTAGCACAAAATCCTAAGTTCAGGGCTCAGTCCCACAACATTGCCCGCACTGCTCATGCCAGTTACAAAATTCAGGAGCCTTCTTTGCTTCTGAAAAACTGCTTATAAAACAGGGTTTCCTCAACCCCCTCCTCTGGTCCAATAATTTGATGAAATATTCATTCACAGAACTCAGTAAAATATTCACTTATTTTGTCCAGTTTATTATAAAGAATACAACTCAGAAACAAAGTGAAAGAGAGGAACAAGGGTAGAGACAGTGGCAAGGGACATGGGTAGGAAGGGAATTCTGATAAATAGCTATGGTTTAAAATGTCCCATCATATATATTCTGTAAGACCAGATTGCTGCAAAGAATCCCCCTTCCCATGAGAACTTAAGTGATGTCCCCCTTTTCCTTACCTTAAAGCCACTCACAGACACTCCAATTTCCCATTTTCTGCTTCATAAATAAATAGATAAACAGCTAGGGTTAGGGTTATGATCTTGTACTTGAGGAAGGAAAACTATCCCAAAGGACAAGAAAACCCACCTCAGGGAGATGGTGGAAGAATCCACAAATCAAAGAGAACCTCATACACACAGGAGAGCAAGTGCAGGTACTTGTGAGAGGGTGGGAAGACTGACCCAAAATAAATAGATTTCATTTTGAAATAAATAAAGGCATATTTTCAAAATGTAGGTACAACTAGACTAGATAATCCTACCTAAGAAAAAATTCCAGAGAAGTGGGGGGAAAAGGAAAAAAATGGTTGCATCTTAGGTTAATGTGGCTCAGGTCAGAAGGAATGTCATGTGTTTAAAACTTGCAAACCAGCCGGGCTCGGTGGCTCAGCCTGTAATCCTAGTGCTTTGGGAGACTGAGGTGAGTGGATTGCCTGAGCCTGGCTCAAGACCCACCTGGGCAACTTGGCGAGACCTCATCTCTACAATAAATAAAAAAATCAGCTGGGTGTGGTAGTGCATGCCTGTAGTTCTGGCTACTCAGAAGGCTGAGGCGGAAGGATCACTGGAGCCCAGCAGGTCGAGGCTGCGGTGGCCAGGAGTGGCCACTGCACTCCAGTCTGGGTGACAGAGTGAGACTCCAACTCAAAAACAAAAACAAAAGCAAAAAACTTGCAAACCATCCTGCTGTCCTTGTGATGGTCCTGCCTAATGAGTTTGTTTCAACTATTTTTTTTCTTTCTGTGATATTCAATGGGTCTGCAGGACACTGCTCCCTCCATAGCCTCCTCTGTTCTCTTCATCCATACTGCTTAGTTGCCATGAAATGTTCTCATAGCGAATGTATGTCCTGCAATATTAAATATGTTCCCTTGTGGCTGAGAATCATGAGAAGGCCAGGGACCCAAGAATCCCATTGGAGATGGGGTAATGGGGTAGATACTCAATCCCAGTGAGTATGGCAACATGTGCCTTTTTTGTGTTTTGTTTGAGTTGGGTCTCCCTCTGTTGCACAGGCTCAAGTGCAGTGACACACTCATGGCCACCACAGTCTGGCTAATTTTTTTATTTATTGTAGAGATGAGGTCTCACTTAGTTGCCAGGGCTGGTCTCATACCTGTGCGTTCAGGAAATATTCTTGCCACGGCCTCCAAAAGTGCTGGGATTATAGGCATGAGTCTTGGCACCTGGCCAGAACTTGCACTATTAAGATTCTGTCAGCCAGGCTCAGTGGCTCAACCTGTAATACTGCACTTTGGGAGGCTGAAGTGAGTGGATTGCCTGAGTCAGCAGATTTGAGACCTGCCTGGGCAACTTGATGAGACCTCATCTCTACAGTAAATCAAAAAAGTAGCCGGGCATGGTAGCGTGTGCCTGTAATTCCAGCTACTTGGAAGGCTAAGCCAGAAGGATCACCGGAGCCCAGCAGGCCAAGGCTGTGGTGGCCAGAAGCATGCCACCACACCCCAATCTGGTCGACAGAGTAAGATTCCACCTCAAAAAAAAAAAAGTTTCTGTCTAGGTGCTCTATCGTCTCCATGCAGAACATGATTAATAAAATGTACATTTAAGCAGGACAGCAGTTACTGCCAAAAATACCTCAGGAAATTCCAAAAAAGAATACTTAGGGCTAGACTTGGTGGCTCAGCCTATAATCCCAGCACTTTGGGAATCCGAGGAGAGTCCTGTTTCAAAGATGTTGCCTTTAATCTGAGATTGGAATATGGCATGAGGTGTGATGATATAGAATTTCATTTTAAGCAATTTTTATGTAGGGTTGGGAGGAGACACTCTGCCAGATTATAGCTGTTGTTCGAGCAGCTTTCATCATCAAACTACATTCTGTAAACATTATTTTCTGTTCACCATAGATCAGACAATAGTCTTGATTAAAAAATTTTAACAAATTGAGCAACATCTTGCTGTTTTTAGTTTTCTTTATACTTCAGCTCTGAAAAATTTGAAAGAAGAACCCACCTAAGACCGCAAGTTCAAGACCCATCCAGGCAAGTTGACAAGACCTTGTCTCTACAATAAATCAAAAATTAGCTGGGCCTGGTAGCCTGTGCCTATACTTCTGGCTCCTTGGTGACAGAGTGAGACTCCAACTAAAAAAAAAGAAAAAAGAATAATTAGAAGAGTCTTACACTCTAGGATGCTAAAAACAAACAATATAAATACACTTTTAGAGATTACATGCCATGGCAGAGAACTGTAGGCTGACTTCTGTCTAAAACATTTTCTTTGTTATTGAATTGAAGTTACAATTTACATACTGGCCGGGCACGGTGGCTCAGTTTGTAATCTCCACATTTTGGGAGAATGAGGTGAGATAATTGCCTGAGTCTGGGGGTTCAAGACCAGTTTGGGCAACAGTGAGACCTCGTCTCTACAGCAAATCACTACTGAGCATGGTTGTATGCACTTGTAGTTCTAGCTACTTGGAAGGCTGAGATGGAAGGATGCCTAAGCCCAGCAGGTTGAAGCTGTGGTGGCCAGGAGCATGCCACTGCACTCCACTCTGGATGGCCGAGACTACAACTAAAAAATAAAAATAAAAAATAAAACTTGATGAGGACATTCCAACTCTCTAGGAGTTTTCCATCTGAGCAGTATATGCAACTTATTCTGTGTGATGAAAACACTGAAAAATGTACATGCCTGCATTGGTGTCCAAATTTATGCTGTATCCTTCACAAAAATAGCGTGTCCATACTGGTTTAGTGGATTTTATTTCATCCTTTTTTCTCAGACTTGTTGCATTAGAGAATATTTCTGTGTTACAAATTATCTTATTGCATAATTCTAGTTGACATATCAGCTAGACCCTGTTTACTTCAAACTTGCTTTACCTAGAGGCATGGTCAATTGGTAAATGTGTGTTCTTCTTGTTTTCAGGGACTGTTGACAAAGATGTGGCCATAGAATTCTCTCCAGAGGAGTGGTAATACCTAGACCCCACTCATCAGATATTGCCCTGGAATGTGATGTTAGAGAAGCACAGAAACTTTGTTTTCCTAGATGAGAACTGTCTTAACACAAAATTCCTACTTTATACTAAGGATTTCATATCCTTTTTTGTAGAATGTTTTCTGGTAAATTCTACCTCGTGCAAATGAGTTTCAGATTCCTGCTATCAAATAAAACTTGATGATTTGTTAACATAGAAAAGAAAAAATTAAAGATGTTTCATTTTGACATGAGGCATTCTCTATTTTGAATTGACATGTGTCCTATCTATATTAATGGTAAGTCCAGAATTTAGTCACATAGAATATCATTGTCCATACCTCAATCCAATTGATACCATAAGTTTTTTCTCACTAGTACTGAGCTAAGAATCCACAAATTTATGGCTGGGAGTGATGGCTCAAGCCTGTAATCCCAGGACTTTGGGAGGCCAAGGTGAGAGGATTGCCTAAGCCCATGGGTTAGTGAACAACCTGGGAGATGTGACAAGGTCTCATCTCTACAATAAATCAACAAATTAGCTGAGTGTGGTAGCATGCACCTGTAGTTCTGGCTATGTGGAATGCTGAGAGGGAAGAATCATATAACCTCAGCAGGCCAAGCCCGGGGATGCCTGGGTAACAAAATGAAATTCCAACTCAAAAATAAAAACCCCACAAATTTAAAATTCTATCCAACTGTTCTAAAGGTTCTATTGGGAAACAGTATTTGGGGATAATTTTCCAGAATCTTGTATTATATGTTCTCTACTGAGCACAGTACTAGGTTTGTAATCAGAGAATCCCAGCTACGGTCATGTTATTTTTCTAATAAAACAGGACTTGCTGTCTCTAATTCAGACCTGGTCACATGTCTAGAGCAAAGGAAAGAGCCCTGGCTTGTGAGGAGACTCAGCACATTAGCCCAACTTCCAGGTAGGTGAGAATGAATGAAGCAGATTACACAGGTCAAAGAAGCAGAACCTGAAATATGGTTTGGGAAGGTGGCCTGCCCTAGTGGAAATGGTTTCTGAGAATTCTTTCTGAGATTCTTTCTCTTTTGTTCCACAAAGGGACATCTATTATTCCATGTTCTGAAATTCTCCAAAACTCTACTTCTTCAGTGATCTCATTTCAAGTTTAGAGGACATGAAAGTCCACTTAATGGTTTGTTAGGATCTGCATGATCTGCTTACCTTTCTGATGCTTTTAAAGATGTGCAAATATCTGCTTATTTAGTTAGAAAATCCATGTCAAACTATTTTTTAAATTTTATTTTTGCATCATGTTGGAAATTGTGAGAGTAGTGATTTTGCTATTTGATTCAGAAATGTTAAGAAGCCCAGACAGATGTTATATGGATTCTACTTTATGATTTTCTATCCTAGGGAGGTTTTCAATGTGATTTTATTCAAGTTTATACTCCATAATTCTACCAGGACACAAACTATCTTTCTTGATAGAAGAAAATCTGTTATTTTACTTAATTTTTTTTTTTTAGTATAAACTGAGATTGGTAGTTTTTCTATATATCCAAATTCTAAAGTATACTATATCACACAGAGCATTGGTAAACATATTAAACTCCCAGATGTTACCTTGTTTCTTAATAACTCTTTATAAAATATTGTTTAGAATGATTGACTAGTATACATATATATGTACACCCATTTTGTGTGTTTATGTATGTTATTAACATCTGATTTTTATACATAAATAAGATATGTACAGCCATATGTTGTGTAGTTGTGTATAATACAATTATCTGATATACCTATATATTGTGAAATGATTGCAATTATGCTAATGAACAAAGCCATCGAGCCTGGCCACCTTGTTTCTTAATAACACTTATTTTATAATTTTCTTTCATTTAGTATGAAGATTAGGACAAGTCTACATATATGCATGTATATGTACACCCATGTATATGTGTTAATGTGTCTTTTTTTTTTTTTTTTTTTTGAGTTGGAGTCTCACTCTGTCACCCAGACTGGAGTGCAGTGGCCACTCCCAGTCACTGCAGCCTCGACCTGCTGGGCTCTGGTGATCCTTCCACCTCAGCTTCCAAGTAGCCAGAATTACAGGTGTGCGCCACCACACCCGACTGATTTTTTGATTTATTGTAGAGATGAGGTCTCGCCTGCCCAGGTGGGTCTCGAATCCACAGGCTCAGGCAATTCACTCACCTCAGCCTCCCAAAGGCATGGGATTACAGGCTGAGCCACTGAGCCTGGCTTCATGTGTCATTAATATCTGATTTTTTTATACATAAATAAGAAATGTATAACTACATGTGTATAATGTAATAATTTGATATGCCTATATATCGTAAAATGATGATTACAATTATGATAATGTACATATTAAAAAGCTTTCGAATTGCCATTTCTGTGTTGTATAAGGAGCACACATAATGGCTATTATTTTAGCAAATTTTGTAAGCATACAAGACATTATTCTTTACCAGAAGTCATTAGTTCCTTAAAATGCAGTGATAATTGAAATTTTGTATCCATTAAAAAACATCTCCTGCCGGGCTCGGTGGCTCAGCCTGTAATCCTGTGCCTTTGGGAGGCTGAGGTGAGTGGATTGCCTGAGCCCACGGGTTCAAGACCCTGCTGGGCAACTCACCGAGACCTCATCTCTACAATAAATCAAAAATTAGCCAGGCGTGGTAGCATGTGCCTGTAATTCCGGCTACTCGGAAGGCTGAGGCAGAAGGATCGCCGGAGCCCAGCAGGTTGAGGCTGCGGTGGCCGGGAGCTGCCACTGCATTCCAATCTGGGTGACACAGTGAGACTCCAACTCAAAAAAAAAATAATCTCCTATTTTTCACACCTCTAGGCCCTGGTGACCACCATTGTACTTTCTTCCTCTGAGTGCAGTATTTTTTATTTCACACATGAGTGAGATGATGCAGTAATTTTTTTCTGAATTGGAGTCTCACTGTTACCCAGGCAGGAGTGCAGTGGCATGCTAATGGCCACTGCTGACATGATCTGCTGGGCTAAGGTGATCCTTTTGCCTCAGTCTTCCAAGTAGCTGGAAGTACATGTGCTCACTACCATGTCCAGCTTTTTTTTTTTTTATTGTACATACAAGTTCTCACCAAGTTGCCCATTATGGTCTTGCACCCCTGAACTCAGACAATCCTCTTGACACTTCCCAAGTGCTAGGATTACAGGCTTGAGCCACTGTGCCTGGCCTCACGTAGCATTTTTGTGTGTGTACCTGGTTCATTTCACTTAGCATAATGTCTTACAGTTTCATCCATAAGACTGAAATTGCAGAATTCTTTAATTTTCTTATGGCTGAATAATATGCTATTGTGTATATATATATATAATGTTTTCCTAATCAACATAGAATCCAAAAATAATACTGAAGAGAAACCTTACAATGATGAAAAATGTGGCAAAGCCTTTCACTCTCATTCAGGACTTGCTCAACATGTCAAGATCCATACTGGAAGCAAACACTACAAATGTGAAAAATGTGGCAAAAACTTTTGTACTCACAAAAAATGTACTCAGGCCATACACTCACCTTTGGCTCCCAAATTGTTGATCCTTCCCCCTCAGGCTTCCAATCAGCTGGAACTACAGGCATGCAACACCATGCTTGGCTACTTTTTATTTATTTATTGTAGAAATATGGTTTCACCATGTTGCCCAGGCTGGTCTTGAACCTGTTAGCTCAGTCAATCCTCTCACCTCCACCTTAAGTGCTGAGATTACATGCATGCCTTAGGGCACCTGGCTAATCTCAGTGTTCTTTCATGTACTAAGATTTGTTTTGTGTTCTGATATGTTGTCTATCTAGGAGAATGTGCTATGTTCAACTGAATATGCAGTATATGATGATGTTGATTGGAGAGTTCTGTGAAAGACTTTTCACTCTAAATTGTCCCTAGTGTTGTTCAAATCCTCTAAATCCTTATTGATCTTTTATCTGGAATTTCAAGTCATTATTGAAAGTAAGGTATTCAATTATTTCACAGTTACTGTGCTGCTGTGCATTTTTTGCTTTATTTTGACCACATTTGCTTCATATATTTGGAACCATGGTATCAGTCGAATACACATTTGTACCTGCTATTGATTGCTAATAAATAGATTTTTTAAAATTATTATGTAACATCATTTTTTTGCTTTTTGTGAGAGTATTTGGTTTTTGAGTCAAAGTCTCACTGTATTACCCAGGCTGTAGTACAATGGTATGCTCACGGGGCTTGTAACCTTGGCCTACTGGGTTCAAGCAATTCTTCCTCCTGGGTCTCCCAAGTAGCTGTAATTACAGGCACACACCACCATGCTCAGCTAATTTTTTTTTACTTATTATAGAGACACGGTCTCTTTAATTTGTCCACAGTGGTCTTGAACCACTCACCTCAGGCTATCCTCTTGCTTCCACCTCCCAAAGAAGTGACAATTTTTTAACTCAATGATTCTGTCTCATAAAATGTTATAATCCTGGCTTTTTTGATAAGATTTGCATAGCATACATTAAGTTCTATACATATAAGCCTTTAAGTTGTGATCTTTCAAAAATGTGAATGTGTTCCCTTGTTCAATCATGTGACTTTTGTGTATTGTTTTACTTTCTTTTCTGTTTGTTTTCTACATATCATCTCTGAAGCCTTATAAAGCTATTACAGAACAATAGTATATAGTCAACTGTGTAAGTTTGGTGCCATGGCTAACTTTGTTGAATGCACTCTCAATATGGAGTTTGTTTGTATGGAGGAAACATATCGTATCTTTTTCCATCCTATTTCTTTCAGGCTGTTTGAAACTTTACAACTAAAGTAAATCACTTAAAGCTAGTAGATTGTCAGATCATTTTGTTTGTTAATCCATCATTCATTTCTAGTGATTAGGGCATTTAATGAATTTACATTTAAAGTAATTGCTCAAGAGAAAGGTTTACTGAAAGGACAGATTGAGAAGAGGAAGTCATTTTTTATCTTGTTTTTAAACCCTAACACAATGATGGGAAAGTGGAGGCTATGTCCTGGAGAGATGCATTTTTTATCTTGTTCCTAAACCTTAACACAATGACGAGAAAGTAGAGGCTGTGTCCTGGAGAAATACATACTCTAGGTAAAGATTAACTTTGCTGACTTTGTCTTCTCAGAAACACAGACTCCTTAAGCATGACCAGTTTGGGCCTAATGTAATTTGTCTTTTTAGAAACCCAGACTTCTCAAGCATGACCAGTACCAACCCATTGTGTACTCAGTGCATGGTGACCAGGACTCCCCTCAGGGTTTTCTGTCCAGGCTTCCTGGTACCAGGCATCAGAGGTATCAGTAGGGCCTGGCAGAAGCAGCAATCAAGCTTGCCTAGAGTAAAGGGAGTTTACAAGGCCTAAGACATCATGCATTGGGCAAGAATTGTACTAAGTCACGAAACTTGTGATTACAAAAGTTATGCAGATTGCAAGACTTGTGACAACTCAAAAGGGGCAGCAGGTGCACTGTTTACAGGGAAGTCAAGGATCCCTGAAGCTATACACTGGAAATACATAGATGATAAGGGAAAGGGCACTCTCCTTTCCCTCTAGGGAATGCTGTTCAGGAATATACAGGAGCACTGGGATTCTTATCACTCCCTTCTGAGGGACTGTGATAATGTGGACAGACATTAGTGTGTCTCTGAGTCACAGGGTCTCCAAGACATTCGCAGGTGGTCAATAGGAAAGTCACAGCAGACATATCTACCTGACTGCAATACCTCCAAGTAAAAGGATTTAAGATGGAGCTCAAAAGGCTATTAGGTCACACTCATCTAGAGTGTAGGCCTACTTCCTGTCTGTGGGAAGTGAACCTTCATTAATTAAATGATTTCTTCTTTCACCTTTTGTGTGTTGCAATTTTTTGCATTACTTGGATCTCTGGTTGTCAGTGAGCACCTCTGGCATGCTGACTCTGGCAGTGCTGCATCCCTCTCCATCTATCTACCCTCTCCCTATCTGTACCCTACTACTTACTACTGTCATTTTTCATTGTTTTCTGAGTTTTCCTGCACCTATGTTGCCCTTCCTCTTTCTTACTGCTTTCCTGTGTGTTTTCTTTTACTTTTTTTTTGCTGGTGACATGCCTGATTAGTTTTCTTGAGTTCTTTCTATGGGTATTTTCTCTGATTCTGGTGACAAGTGGAGCGTGCATAACACATAGTAAAGTTACACCAATACATCTTATTATCATAACAAGTTTGCCAGGTTCAGTGGCTCATGCCTGTAATCCCATCAACTTTAGGAGGCAGTTTAGGGGTTTGTGACCAACCTGGGCAAAACCACAAGACCTAGTCTCTAGAATAAATCAAAAAGTTACCAGTGTGTTAGTATGTGTCAGTAGTTCAGGCTACTTGGAAGGCTGAGATGGAAGGCTCTTCTGTGACCAGGTCAATGCTGTGGAGGCTGTGAGCATGCCACTGCACTCCACCTGGGAGACAGAGTGAGACTCCAACTCAATAAATAAATAAATATATGCATATAAATAAATGCTTACTCCTTAAATTTTTCTCATGAAATCTTTTTATAAGTAATGAAATTCATTGTTTTCTTGAATGTCACTAGTCTAATTACATGCTAATAATTCATATGTGTGTTTTTCATGGAAGCCCAACCAAAGTTGAAAATTGTAGTTATGTAAAAGGATTCTGTTGAATGCGCAACTATGTTTATCCATGATTTTATGGATTATACTTTCTCATCATTTTTCTTTTGGTGTGCAGTGTCACACTCCCAGCCACCGCAGCCTCGACCTGCTGGACTCTGTTTCTCTCTCAGCCTTCCAAATAACTGGAACTACAGGTGCACGATACCACACCCAGCTAATTTTTTATTTTATTGTAGAGATGAGGTCTCATCAAGTTGCCCAGGGTGTCTCGAACCCACGGGCTCAGGCAACCCACTCACCTGAGCCTCCCAAAGTGCTGGGATTACAGGCTGAGCCACCAAGCTCAGCAAATCATTACATTTTATACAAGAAATAAGTGGTTATACAAATTTTATTTCCATTAAGAAACTCACATATTAAACACACATACAAAAATACATATGTCAATGTATCTGAATTTCTTCTATCTAGAGTGCTGTTTTCTGTTCTGGTAAAATTATGGAGTATAAATTTATTTATTTATTTAGAGCTGGAGTCTCTCTGCTGCCCAGGTTGGAGTGCAGAGGCACACACACAACCACCACAACCTCAATCTGCTAAGCTCAACTGACCTTCCACCTCAGCTTTCTAAATAGCTAGAACTGACCAGGCTTGGTAGCTCAGCCTGTAATCCCAGCACTTTGGGAGGCCAAGGCAAGTGGATTGCCTGAGCCCACAGATTCAAGACCCACCTGAGTCCCCTGACAAGACCTCGTCTCTACAATAAATCAAAAAATAGCTGGGTGTGGTAGCATGTGCCTGTAGTTCTGGTGGCTTGGAGGGCTGAGTTGGAAGGATCGCTGGAGCCCAGCAGGTCAAGGCTGTGGTGGCCGGGAGTATGCCACTGTACTCCAGTCTGGGTGACAGAGTGAGACTCCAACTCAAAAATAAATAGCTAGAACTACAGGCATGCGCCATCAAGCTTGGTTAATTTTTCTTAATTTATTGTAAAGATAATGTCTGACCAACTTTCCCAGGCTCGTTTCAAACTCCTGAACTCAGACAGTGCTCTTCACTCTCCCTCCCAAAGTGCTGGGATTACTGCATGAGCCACCAGTCTGGCTTGAAGTATGAATTTCTATAGAATCACATTTGGAAATTTTCTAGTTTAGGAAATCACAAAACAGAAAATATAAATCACTTGTTCACAATGTTCTTTGGATTTCAGAGTCAAATAACAGAATCACCATTATTTTCAACATGATGCAAAAGGAAACTTAAAAACTAGTTTAACATGAAGTTTGTAAATAAACGAGGAGATATTTTCATGTGGCCAAAGCAATAGAAGAGCAGTCTGACCATGCAGTCCCTTATAAACCATTAAGGGAATGGTGATTTTCAGTGTAACCTGGAAGAAAAGTCACCAAAGGAAAACAAGTTTCTGGAACAATAGATGTCCTTTTGTGAGATCAAGAAAAAAAATCCCAGGCTCCTCAGAACAATTTCCATAGGAGCAGACCACCTTCTCAAACCTCATTTGAAGCTCTGCTTCCACCTTGACCTTTGTCATCTGCTTCATGCACTCCCACCTCCCTGGGTGTCTGGCTAATTTGTTGTGTCTCTTCACATTCCAGGGCTCTTTAATTTGCTCCATACAGGTGATCAGGTTAAGCATAGAGACAGCAAGTCCTGTTTATTAGAAAAAGCAACATGACTCTTGCTGGGATTCTCCTATTAAAATCCTAGTACTCTGCTCATGAAAGAGTACACTGTACAAGATTCTAGAAAATTAGTCCCCAAATACTGTTTTTCAACAGAAACTTTAGAACACATCAGATGGATCTTAAATTCATAGGTCCTTATCTCAGTTGTAACAAACCAAAAATAGATGGCAGCTATTGGGTTTTAAGTTGTGGACAACAATATTTTATGCCCCCCAACTTCTGGACTTACCACTAATATAATATGAAGGACACAGATCATTTCAAAATAGGGAAAGGTTTATGTCAAAATGAAACATCATCAATTATTTCTTTTCTATGCCAACAAATTACAAACCTTTCATTGAAAGCAGGAATCTGAAACTTATTTGTGCAAAGCAGAAACTCAAAGAAGTCCTTCTACAAAAGAACATGAAATCCTTGGTATGGAAGATAAATTGTTTCTTGAGATTATCTTCACCCAGAAACACCAGATTCCTATCTTTCTCTAACATCACCTTCTTGTACAGAATCTGTTGAGCAAAGTCTAGGTATTCAAACTCTTCTGGAGAGAGTTCTATGGCCACATCCCTGAATGTCAACAGCCCCTGAAAATGACAAGACATGTTTATCAAATGGCCATGGGCTTTAGGTGAAATGAGGGAGTGAAGATAACAGATTTTGACTGATATGACAACTGAAATTATCCAATAACACAATTTTAACACAGAAATAATCTCTAATGTGTTATATCTGAGTCATAAGAATGGAATAAAATCCACTCCGCCAGTGTAGATACTTTGCTTTTGTGAGTAATACAGTACAAAATTTGGGTACCAACACAGGCATGTGCATTTTTGAGTGCCATATTTATATCACACAGAATAATTGTAATATTGGTAGGACAAAAAAATCATAGTGAGTTAGAAGATTCTCATCAAGTTTAAATGTGTACAACAATGAATTAAATATCTTGTTAAAATGCAGTTTCTGACACAGGAGATCTGGGGTAAACCTAAGTTTCTGCATTTTTCTTTCACTTGGGAGGGTCTTTGCACCCATTCTGGAGTGCGTGGCATAATAACAGCTCATTGTAGCCTCAGCCTCCTGGGCTGAAAGGATCTACTCTTCTCAGCCTCCCAAATGGCTGACATAAATTGGTGTCAGGTGGCAAGACACACAATACAACACATCAGGGCTGAAATATTATTAACCAAAAAATTTGTAAACTGTAATCTGTATCTAATAAGAAACAAACATTTTACACAGAATTCCAGCTACAGGTATCTTTCATGTTTGGTAACTCCCAAAAGCACATTGATATCTTTTTCAGCATTCCAGAGAGCGAGTCTTTTCTAATTATTTATTTTGACCTTCCTAAATTATTCCGGGCACTATGTGCCACCCTGCTTAAATATGCATTTTATTATTCTTGTTCTACATGGAGCAGATGGAGTATCCAGATGGAACCCTAATAATTGTACGTTTCCATCCTTCATTAGGATCTGAGGATCTACCCATCTCCAATAGGAATTTTGAGTATCCATGCCTTTCCATGTTTCAAAGCCACAAGAGAACATGTTTAATATCACAGTTCATAAATTCATGGTGAGAACTGTGCATGGTAGCTAAGAAGCCTGAAAGAAGAAACAAAGAGAAGGCACTGGCACAGAAGGAAAAGTAATTTTTCAGAGTCCTTGAATATTACAAGAACAAAACCTAGTTAAACAAACTCATTGGGACCAGGCTCGGTGGCTCAGCCTGTAATCCCAGCACTTTGGGAGGCTAAGCTGAGTGGATTGCCTGAGCCCACCTGTTTGAGACCCACCTGGGCAACTTGGCAATACCTGTCTCTACAATAAATAAAAAATCAGCTGGGAGTGGTAGCACACACCTGTAGTTCTGGCTACTTAGAAGGCTGAGGCAGAAGGATCGCCGGAGTCCAGCAGGTCAAGGATGCTGTGGCCAGGAGTGTGCCACTGCACTCCAGTCTGGGTGTCAGAGTGAGTCTCCAACTCAAAAAAAAAAAATCCACACACTCATTGGGCAGGACCATCACAAGTAGGAGAGGTCTGCAAGTTCTAAAATCGTGACTTTCCAATGGTAAAAGAGACACAGTCCCTGAACTGGGATACACTTACCTGGGAATCAGTCTTTTTTTGTTGTTGTTGAGTTGGAATCTCACTCTGTCACATGCTCCTGGCCACTGCAGCGTCGACCTACTGGGCTCCAGTGATCTTCCACCTCAGCCTTCTAAGTAGCCAGAACTACAGGCACACGCTACTGCACTTGGGTAGTTTTTGATTTATTGTAGAGATGAGATCTCACCACGATGCCTGGGAGGGTCTCAAATCCAAGAGCTCTGGCAATTCACTCACTTCGGCCGGAATCAGCCATTTGGGCCTCTTCTTCTTCCTCCTCTGGCATTTGTTTTCAGGTGAGATTATCTGGACAAGTCACATCTATGTGTTGAAATATGACTTTATAGCCGGGCTTGGTGGCTCAGCCTGTAATCCCACGCCTTTGGGAGGCTGAAGTGAGTGGATTGCCTGAGCCCGTGGGTTCAAGACCCACCTGGGCAACTTGGCGAGACCGCATCTCTACAATAAGTCAAAAATTAGCCGGGCATAATAGCACGTGCCTATAATTCTGGTCACTCGGAAGGCTGAGGCTGAAGGATGGCCAGAGCCCAGGGGGTCAAGGCTGCGGTGGCCGGGAGCAGCCACTGCACTCCAGTCTGGGCAAAGGAGTGAATCTCCAACTCAAAAAAAAAAATAAGAAAAGAAATATGACTTTATTATTTTTAATTAAATTAAATGTATTTTATGAGTCTGAGTCTCACTCCGTCACTCAGGCAGGAATGAAGTGACATCATCACAGCTTAACACAACTCTATCTGAGAACAAAGGATTCTTCCATCTCAGGCTCCCAAGGAGCTGGAACGACAGGTATGTGCAACCACTCAGCAAAATTGTTTCCGCTTTTATAGCTATATGTATGTGCTATATTGTCCAGGTTGTTCTCAAATCCCTGGGCTCAAGCAATACTGTACCCTCTCTTTCCCCCCACCCCTGTCCTGGATAGAAAAACAAAAACACACACAATCCAAAAGGGGTCTTTAGGATACTGGTGCCTCATCTTCTCGGTTTTAATGGCTCTCCCAGATAACCAAACAGCCCCTACTCCAACTCCTTGTCTTGACTTTGACTGTTCCACTGAGCAGAACATGGTTTGCAACCTTGTGACAGCAACTGCAAATGACCCTGATAACATACCCTGGGGATTTCCACCTTGATATTCCTCATCAGGCCACGCCTGGCCATAACCAACCAGCACCAGGGCTTCCCCCTGCCCCTTCTCAAAGTCTTTCCTCCCAGGCCCTCCGGGGACCCCATACCACAAGCCCTGACAGGGGGTTAGGGATTCACGATCCGCTGTTGTCCTAAGGAGGCTTCTTAGCCCTGGAACAGAGACTCCCTTTAGCCTTTGTTCCAGAGAAAGGGACGAGGTATGGACCACAGCCCCTTCCCTATGGGTCGGATTACTCCCCTAAGACCCAGCCCGGTCCCACATATCCGGAGAGCGGGATTGCCTGGAGAAGCCTCTGCTCAGTGAGGTCGCTACAGGGACAGGATTCTGGGGACCAGCTCAGCCCTACCCTGCACCAGTGGGGCCGGGCTGAGCTGCCGGCGGGGTCGAGTGCAGACTCGGAGCTGACGGGAAGGCTTGTCCTGCCATAGCCTTGTCATCCGGGTCCATCCTCCCTCCCCTTCTCAAACCCATCCCCATACTCATCTCCCAGCTTCCAGGTGTTCCCGTGTCCTCCCTATGGACTCCCAGGACAAGCAGGTCACAGGGTGGCAAAGGCTGAAATAAAAACCCGCAGTTCCCTCAGAGATGACAAAGCATATCACAGCGCCAGATACAAAAAGCCCAGTCGGCAGCTGGAAGCCGCCTCCTCGCTTCCGGCAACTCCCTGATTGGACAGGTTTCAAGTCATCATCCACTGATTGGATAAGGCTTCAGCCCCCCCCATCCTGAGTGACAGGAGATGCGATCAAACAGGGCTGCAGGATGCAAGAAAAACACGTTTTTGCTTGCACCTTCTAAGAAGGGAATAAGTTTGGAGGAACGGTATGCAAGAAAAGACTTTCATCTCACAGAGATTTCTCTGATTTCGCTTTTTTTTTTACACTATTTATTTCTTTTATAATTAGAAAACATGTTATCTTTTGGGAGAAAGGCAACAGTTTTATTTTTACCAATATTCCCATTGTCAGGAACATGCCTCGGCTGCCATGCTGGCCTCCAGGTCAGGAAAATTTGCATTGTATGGTAGTGTACAACATAAACCTGTAAGAGAAAGCCCAGGAGGAATAATTAGGAAAAGGAAAATACAGCTGCAAAAACTGAGAGTTATGTGTACGTGATATTCCAGGTGAAGACTGGTCAGGATCTACCACTGCAGAAAACATAAACTCAGAAAACATAAATTCAGTCAAGGGCAAGACAGAGGACAGGGAAGGCCAAGTGTCAACTAGTTCCTTCCCCTAATGATTTCCAATTTCTCTATCATCAAATAGAAAATAGTCCTTGAATGGAACCTGCACCCTTAGGAATGTGAATAGAGAGACACAAAATACAATCTGAGAGGAGTGTAAATATCATTTTTAATTTTTAATTTTTTTTGAGTCGTAGTCTAAATCCATCACCCAGGCTGGAGTACAGGGAAACTCTTACAGCCACCACAGCATCGACCTGCTGTGCTCCAAGAATCCTTCTGCCTCAGCCTTCCAAGTAGCTGGAACTCCAATTACACTACCAAATCTGGCTAATTTTTTATTTATTGTAGAGATGAGTTTTTGCCAAGTTTCCCGGGCTGATCTCAAACCTGCAGTCTCAGGAAATCTACTTGCCTCGGCTTCCCAAAATGCTGGGATTAGAGGAGGAGCCACTGAGCCCCACTAATTTTTAATTTTCATTTTAAAGATGTGGGATACAGTTCAGGGCTAGATCTACACGTGTTAATTTTGCACCAAGAAGAGTACACATCATAGAGGAAGACTTCAAGGTTAACACTTAAAATGCATCAAAAAACTAGTGTGACATTAATAAAGGTACTTAACTTGTCTGAGTGTCACTTTTTCCACCTGTAAGATGGGGATCATAGGCCTACTACATCAAGTTGTTAGGAGAGTTAAATACACCAAAATATTTAAAAGTGCATGTGACTGGCTAGGTGTGATGGCTGAAGCCTGTAATCCCAGCATTTGCGGAGGCTGAGGGAAGTGGATTGCCTGAGCCCATAGGTTCAAGACAGATCTGGGCAACTTGGTGAGACCTCATCTATACAATAAATAAAAAAATTAGCTGGGCGTGGCAGCATGGGCCTCTGGTGGTGGCTACTTGGAAGGCTGAGGCAGAAGGATCACCAAATTGGGTGAAAGAGTGAGACTCCAACTCAAAAAAAAAAAAGCACCTGTTACTGTAAGTGCCCATAATATAAACAAAGTACTATCACACATCAAATTACATGATAGAAATAATGTAGAAGAGACCAAAGTTAAGATGCTCAGCTTTATAAATAATCTAGCAGAGAGAGGATATGCAAGTAACTAGAATTCTTCACTGCTCAACTGGAGATAAATTTGGGTTACAAAATAAATTCGTGAGGATCTTGCATTGACTTAGATATTTAGGGTGGAATTTCTAAAGATTTTTTGAAATATTATTATGCATCTGACTCCCAGAAAACTGGAACAAATCTGAAATCCAGCTACTCCAGAAAATGGTGAGCAGAGGAGGGTCCGCGGCACAAAAATGTAAGCGAAAGACATCAAACCACAAGGAGAACCCTGCTCTGTATATAGCAGCTGTGACTGGCCAGGTGTGATGACTGAAGCCTGTAATCCCAGCATCAGGACCAAACTTCTTAGATAGTCACTGTGGAGACTTAGAGCACAGTGTCTTTGAGGCCACATGGCCAATAGCAGTGCATCTGAACAGAGACACAAGACTCCTTTACACAAAAAATTAGCTGAGTATGGTGGTGTGTGCCTGTAGTTCCAGTTACTTGGAAGGCTCAGGTGGAAGGAATGTTTGAACCGAGCAGGCTGAGGCTGCAGTAGCCATTAGCATACCACTGTACTCCAGTCTGGTTGATAGGAAGAGACTTTGACACAAAAATAAAAATATGGCCGGGCCGGGAGTGTGCCACTGCCTTCCAGTCAGGGTGACAAAGTGAGACTCCAACTCAAAAAAAAAAAATGGCTGGGAACAGTGGCTCAAACATATAATCCCAGCACTTTGGGAGGTCAAGGCAAGAGGATTGCATGAACCCACAGGTTTGAGATGAGGCTAGGAAACATGGCTACACCTCATCTCTACAATTAATCCAAAAATTAGCCCTGTGTGTTGATGTGCACCTGTAGTTCCAGCCACTGAGGCAGAAGGATTGCCTGAGCTCAGCAAGTCCAGACAGCAGTGGCCATGATCTTGCCACTGCACTACAGCCTGGGTGACAGAGTGAGACTCCAACTCAAACCCTTCCCCCTAAAATACTCTCACATAAAGCAAAGAATGGTATTACATGATGATAAAAATGATCAATTTATTAAGAATCAACAGCAGTACAAATGTGTATGTAACTAGTATCAAGGTTCCCAAGTATATGAAGCAAAGATCGTCAAAATAAAGCAAAATATACACAACAACACAGTAACTTTGAAATAACTGAACACAATTTTATTAATGAAGAGAGATGCCAGATGAACTATCAATAAAGAAACAGAGGCCCTGTACAACACTACAGACAATTTAGACTGAAAAGTCTTACAGAACATTTCAGTCAACACCAGCATACACTCTATATTCAACTGCACATGGCACACTCTCCAAGATACAAAGCATATGAGAGCACAAAACAAGTCTCTGCACATCAAAGAAGACTGAAATTAGCTGGGCACAGTGACTCACACCTGTAATCCCAATAGAGGCAGAGGCAAGAGAAGCTCCTGAGTCCATGGGTTTAAGACCAGCCTGGGCATCATGGTGAGACCTTGTTTCACAATAAATAGAAAATTATCTATGCATGGGGTTGCACGCCTGTAGTTCCACTTACTTGGAAGGCTGAGGTGAAAGGATCACCTGAACCCAGCAGGTCAAGGCTGAGGTAGCCAAGAACATGTCACTGGACTTCAGTCTGAGTGGCAGAGTGAGACTCTGATTCAAAAAAGAAAAAAGAAAAAGACTGAAATTATACAATGCATTTATTTTCTGACCATAAGGGAATGAAAATAAAATTTCAAAGTTGAAGGAAACCAAAGAAATAAAAAAAATACATGCAAGTTAAGCACCATACTCTTATGTTATTGTTTAAGAGTTAGGAGATTTATTCTGGGTGTAGTGGATTATGCCTATAATCCCAGCACCTTGAGAGGTTGAGGTAGGTGAATTGCTTCTACCCAGGAGATTGAGACCATCCTAGGCAACATAGCAAGACCTTAATCCCCTCCCAAAATAATAAATAAATAAATTAGCCAGACGTTGTGGCATATGCCTGTCATCCCAGCTACTCAATAGGCTGAAGGAGATGAGTTGTCTGGGAAGGCATGATGAGACAGCCACTCAAAAAAAGTCAGATTAATAACATTAAGATGTCAGCTCTTCCCAGAGTGATATATAAATTTATTGTCATTCCTATGAAAATTTCAGTGATACTATTTTTTTTTTTTTTTTTA
>NW_007199766.1:74934-75699 GCF_000164805.1 Carlito syrichta | reverse complement strand
AGCTGGAACTACAGGCACGCGCTACCACACCTGGCTGATTTTTTGATTTATTGTAGAGATAAGGCCTCGCCTGCTCAGGCAAGTCTCGAACACGCGGGCTCAAGTAATCCACTTACCTGAGCCTCCCAAAGGTGCGGAATTACAGGCTGAGCCACCAAGCCCGGCTCAATTAAATGATCTTCAACAAGGGTGACATGACCACACAATGGAGAAGCAAAACGTCTTTAAAATGTGGCATTGGAAAACTGGCTATCCATAAAGGAAAAAAAAAGATGGGTTTTGAATCATATACAAGTCATTATTTCAAATTATTAAATGCTTAAATGTAAAAACTATAATAATAGTTTTTAGAACCAAATATAGAATGATGTTAAGACACTGACCATTACAATACTTTGTTAGATTACACTAAAAGCATAAGCAGCAATGAAAAATATGAGACTAACTACTCAAAGTTTAAAAAAAACACAATAGGAAACATTCAGTGAAATAAGAACATCACTAAGGAATGAGAGAATATATTTGTAATTTACACATTTAATAGGAGATAAAATTTAAGATATATAAATAACTCCTAAAACTCAACCACAAAAATTGAATAACATGACTCAAACATGAACACAGAAATGAACAGACATTTCTCCAAAGAAGATCAACAAATGACCAATGCACATTTTTTTTTTATTATGGTTTTGTGGGGTACAGTTAAGGGTTACGTGTACAATTACGTTTCATTCACACACCCTGTTGATAACAGGTGTTTCC
>NW_007199766.1:53877-74755 GCF_000164805.1 Carlito syrichta | reverse complement strand
CATCCAGGTTGCAGCGAAATTCATGATTTTGTTCTTTTTTAAGGCTGCGTAGTATTCCATCATGTATATGTACCACATTTTTTTAATCCAGTCCTCTTTTGATGGGCAGCATGGTTGTTTCCAGGTTCTTGCTATTGCCAATGCACATTTCAAAGGATATTCAAAAAGACAAATGCTCAGAGAAATGCAAAACAAAAGCACAGTAATATACAACCTCAAAATCATAAGGATGGCCACTATCAAACAAACTAAATAACAAATGTTATTGAGGTTACAGGGAACCTGGAACTCTTGTGCACTATTACTGAGGGAAAAAATGATGCAACCACTATGCAAAGTAATATAAAAATGCCTCAAGAAATTAAAAATACAATTATTCTATGACCAGCAATCTCACTTCTGGGTGCCTATCCAAAGATACAAAGCAGGACCTGAGAAAGACATGTTTACATCCATATTTATTTTATTTATTTATTTATTTATTTATTTATTTATTTATGTATTTATTATTTTCTTTTTTTTTGAGTTGGAGTCTCACTCTGTATCCCAGACAGGAGTGCAGTGGCCACTCCCAGCCATGGCAGCCTCGACCTGCTGGGCGCCAGTGAGCCTTCCGCCTCAGCATTCCAAGTAGCTGGAACTACAAGCGTGCGTTACCACACCCGGTTAATTTTTTATTTATTGTAGAGATGAGGTCTCGCCAAGTTGCCCAGGCGGGTCTCGAACCTGCGGGCTCACGCAATCCACTCACCTCAGCCTCCCAAAGTCGTGGGATTACAGGCTGAGCCACTGAGCCCAGCTTACATCCATATTTATAGCAGCATTATTTACAAAAGCCAAAAGGAGAAAGCAATGTAAATGTCCTTCAATGAATGAGTGGATAGAGAATATGCGGCATCCTGAAAAAAAATCTTGACACATGTTATGGTAAGGATAAATCTTGTGGACATTATGCTAACATAAATAAGACAGTATCAACTGGGTGTGGTTGCCCACACCAGTAATCCAGCACTGGGAAGTGGACACTGGAGGCTCACCTGAGCCCACAAGTTCAAGACCTGCCTAGGCAACACAGTATGCAAAGACTTTGTGCCTCAATATAGAAAAAAAATAGCTGGGCATGATGTCACAAGTCTGTAATCCCAGTACTCAGGAGACTGAGCTGGAATGATCACCTGAGCCAAGAAGTTCAAAGCTATAGTGAACCTTATTTGAGGCACCACACTCCCACCTGGGTGACAAAAAGAGACTACAACTCCCAACACAAGACAAAATCTTAACAAGGATTTGGAAAGTGTCCTTGGTATTGACATTGGTCTTAGTAATGATTTGTTTTTTTAAATTACTACAAGAACAAAAGTAAATATAAACAGGTTGGATTGCATCACACTGAAAACTTCTGCACAGTAAATAGATAGAAGGCTGACAAGACAAGAGAAAATATTTGTAGACCACATATCTGATGAGATGTTAATATACAACATATACAAGGAAATTTTACAGAAAAAGTCAAAAACGAGAAAATGATAATCACTTGACTAAACAATAGCCCAAGAATAAATACTTTTCCAGTGAGGACATACAAATTGCCAACAAGATAATGAAATGGCACTCACCATCACCAATAGAGGCAATTTCTTTTATTTATTTATTTATTTATTTATTTATTTTTTGAGTTGGAGTTCACTCTGTCGCCCAGACTGGAGTGCAGTAGCACTTCTGGCCATCGCAACCTCGGCCTGCTGGGCTCTGGAGATCCTTCCGCCTCAGTCTTCCACGTAGCTGGAACTACAGGCGCGCGCTACCATGCCTGGCTAATTTCTTGATTTATTGTAGAGATGAGGTCTTGCCAAGCTGCCCAGGTGGATCTCGAACCCGCGGGCTCAGGCGATCCACTCACCTCAGCCTCCCAAAGGCAAGGGATTATAGGCTGAGCCACCGAGCCCGGCTAATAGAAGCAATTTCAAATCAACACAATGATGAGATATCTCACACCTATTAGGATGGCTAATATCAATCAGAAGAGAGATACTGTTGATAAGAATGTGAAGAAAAAGAAATCCTGTATATTGTCAGTGATTTTTAAATTGGTGGAGTCATTATAAAAACCATTATCAACATTCTTTTAAATAAAAACAAACTACCACATAACACAGAAGTTTCTTTTCTGGGTATAACCAAGGAAAATAAAAACAGTATATCAAAGAAGTAGCCACACCCCCATGTACATTGCAGTATCTGTCAAATTGCCAAGCTTCAAAACAACCTAAGTATTTGTGGATTCTGTGTTGATTAACAAAATATTGCATATATACACAATAGTATATTATTCGGCCACAAAAGAAGTAAAAGAATCCTGAAATTTCAACCTTATGGATGAAACTCTAGGACATTGTGATAATAGGGTCCGCCACACACACAAAAATACTGTGTGATCTCACTCATGTGTGGAATCACAAAAGATTGCACTCATAGAGGATGAAAGTACAGTGGTGGTCACCAGGACCTACAGGTGGGAAAAATGGGAAATTTTTTTCAATGGTTGCAAAATTTTGATTATAGCTGAGTTTAGGCAACAGTGGCTTACTGTTAACAATGATGTCTTGTTTGCATAAAAATTAGCTAAAATAGTAGACATTATATGTTCTCAGTACAAAAAATAAAAATGGCAAAATGTAAGGTGATTGATATGTTCATTAATTGTAGTCATCGTTTTACAATGTATAGGCATATCAAATTATTACATTATAGGCTACATGTTTATACATCTATTTATGTATGAAAAAATAAGATGTTAAACAGACATGCATAAATACATTATGTATGTATGTATATGTGCATATATGGAACCTAGTCCTAAGATTCATACTAAACAAAAGAATACTATAAAATAAGAGTTATTAAGAAACAAAGTAACATGTGAGAGTTTAATATATGTTTACCAATGCTCTATGTGATACTTAAGAAATTTGGACATATAGAGTTTGAGCTACCAATCTCAGTTCAACTAAAAAAGAAAAATTAAAGTAAATAAGATCAGAGTTTCTGCTATCTAGAGAAATAGTTTGTGTTCTTGTAGAATTATGGAGTTCAATTTCTATAAAATCACATTTGAAACCTCCCTAAAATAGAAAAATCATAAAGCAGAAAACTTGTAGCATCTAAAGAGTTCTTAAAATTTAGACCTTTGCCAGTGCCCCTGTCTCCAACCATGCACCACACTTCCCAGACCTTCACTCGGGCCAGCGACGGCGTCCCCCCAAACTATGAGATGCTCAAGGAGGAGCACGAGGTGACCGTGCTGGGGACGCCCCACAGTTCTGCTCCCATGACGTCCACCGTGATCCACATCCACAGCGACACCTCCGTGCCCGACCAAGTCGTCTGGTCCCTGTTCAACACGTTCTTCCTGAACATCTGCTGTCTGGGCTTCATCGCTTTCGCGTACTCCGTGAAGTCTTGGGACAGGAAGATGGTGGGCAACGTGACCCGGGCCCAGGCCTATGCCTCCACCGCCAAGTGCCTGAATACCTGGGCCCTGATCCTCGGCATCCTTGGGATCATTGGTGTCATCCTTGTTCCAGTCTTGATCTTCGTAGTGTATCAGTACACTGTGAGGCAACAAGGAGTTTATCATCTGCCATGGCGAGGCTTCATGTGCCCGACCTTCCATTCTCTTCCCCCAGCAATGACCCCTTTATACAGCAGTTTGTACTCACACTTTTCTACAGTGACGGTCAATAAAGTGCATGTGTCGAGAAAAACAAAAAATTAGACCTGAAAGAGTCTAAAGAGTTCTTCAAAATTTCTGAATCAGGCCGGACTTGGTGGATCAGCCTGTAATCCTGTGCTTTGGGAGGCCGAGGTGAGTGGATTTCAGGAGCCCGCGGGTTCAAGACCCGCCTGGGCAACTTGGCAAGACCTCGTCTCTACAATAAATCAAGAAAATTAGCTGGGCGTGGTAGCGCGTGTCTCTAGTTCCAGCTACTTGGAAGGCTGAGGCAAAAGGATCACCAGAGCCCAGCAGGTTGAGGCTGTGGTCGCCGGGAGCAGCCACTGCACTCCAGTCTGGGCGACAGAGTGAGACTTCAACTCAAAACAAAAAACAAAACAAAAAAACCCCCCAAAAAACAAATATCCAACAAGATGCAAAAAGAAAACATAAAAAACAATTTAACATGGATTTTCTAAATAAATAAGTAGATATTTGCACATCTTCAAAAGCATCAGAAATGCAGTAAGATCATGCAGTCTCTAACAAACCATTAAGCCTGGCTCAGTGGCTCAGCCTGTAATCCTGAGCCTTTGGGAGGCTGAGGTGAATGGATTACCTGAGCCCGCGGGTTTGAGACCGGCCTGGGCAGCAAGACTTCATCTCTACAATAAATAAAAAAATCAGCTGGGCGTGGTAGTGCATGCCTGTAATTCTGGCTACTTGGAAGGCTGAGGTGGAAGGATCGCCAGACCCCAGCAGGTCGAGGCTGCAGTGGTCGGTAGCGGCCACTGCACTCTAGTCTGGGCGACAGAGTGAGACTCCAACTCAAAAACAAAAACAAAAACATTAAAAGGACTTTGATTTTCAGTGTAAGCTTGAAAGGGGATCATTGAAGAAGCAGAGTTTTTGAAGAATTACAGAACATGGAATAATGGATGTCCCCTTATGATAGCAAGAGAAAGAATCCCCAGGCTCTCAGAAACCATTTTCATTGAAGCAGACCATATTCCCAAATCACATTTCAAACTCCGCTTCCTCGACCTGTGTCATATACTTTATTCACTCCCACCTACCTGGAGGTTTGGCCAAGGAGCTGTGTCTCTTCACACCCCAGGACTCTTTCCTTTGCTCCAGACACATGATCACATCTGGCTTAGTGATAATAAGGCCTGTTGAATTAGAAAAAGTAACATAATTCTTGCTGGGGTCTTTCAGTTACAAACCTAGTACTGTGCTCAGTAGAGTACACACTATACAAGATTCGAGAAAATTAATCCCAAAATACTGTTTTCAGACAGAACTTTTAGAACATTTAGATAGAATTATTTTTTATTTTTGAGTTGGAGTCTCACTCTGTCACCCAGACTGGAGTGAAGTGGCATGCCCCTGGTCACCGCAGCCTCTACCTGCTGGGCTCCAGGGAGCCTTCCACCTCAGACTTCCAAGTAGCTGGAACTACCGGTGTGCTCTACAATGCCTCACTGTTTTTATTTATTTATTTATTGTAGAAACGAGGTCTCACCAAGTTACCCTGGTGGGTCTCAAACCTGTGGGCTCAGGCAATCCACTAGCCCCGGCCTCCCAAAGTGCTGGGATTACAGGCTGAGACACCGAGCCTGGCCTAGATAGAATTTTAAACTTGTGGGTCCTTAGCTCAGTACTAGTGAGCCAAAAACTTATGGCAGCAGTTGGATTTTACACAGGGGTAATGATATTGTATGCCACTAAATTTCTGGACCTACTACTAATATAGCTAGAAGGACACAGGTCAGTTCAAAATAGAGAATGGTTTTCAAAATGAAACATCTTGAATTTTTCCTTTTCTATGTTGACAAATCACCAAGTTTTCTTTGATGGCAGGAATCTGAAACTCATTCATGCAAAACAGAAACTCCCAGAAAACATTCCACAAAGGAAGTCCATGGAATCCTTAGTATGAAATAGGGATTGTGAATTGAAACTGTCCTCACCAAGAAAAATCAGGTTTTTGTGGTTCTGCAACATCATGTTTCTGTACAATGTTTGCTGAGGAGAGTCCAGGCATTGCCATAACTCTGGAGAGAATTCTATGGCCACATCCTTGAATGTCAATAGTCCCTGAAAACAACAGCACATATTTGCCAAGTAACCATGGACTAGAGAAAACAAGAATAAAGAGAACAGGGTCCAGTGACATTACAACTAGTATTATGCAATAAGATAATTTGTAACACAGAAATATTCTGTAATGCATTAAGTCTGAGAAAAAAAAGATAAAATAAAACCCACTCAGCCAGTGTAGACACTCAACTTTTGTGAATCATAGAGCATAAATTTGGGCACCAACACAGACATGTACATTTTTGAGTGCTATATTTGCTTCAAACAGAATAACTTGCATATCCTGCTGAGATGGAAAGCTCATAGTGAGTTAGAAGGTCCTCATCAAGATTTAATCTGTACAACGATGAATTTAATACCTTGTTAAAATCCATATTCTGATTCAGGAGATATGGGGTTATACTGAGATTCTGTACTTTTTTTCAGTTGGGGGACAGGGGTTCCCATTCTGTTATCCAAACATGAGTGCAGTGACAAAATCACAGCTCATGGCAGCCTCTATCTCTGGGCCTGAAAGGATACATCTTCCATAACCTCACAAGTAGCTGAGATAAATTGGTATTAGGTGCCAAGAAACACAGTCAACAAAACATCTATACTGACATTATTGGGCCCCAAAATAGTAAGTTATAATCTCAATCTGATAATGCAGAAACATGTTTTGGGCAGAAATCTGGCTACAGGTATCTACCATGGTTTGTAATCTCTAAAAGTATATTTATATTGTTGTTTTTATAATCCTAGAGAGCAAGTCTATCCTAATTATTCTTTATTCAGTTCTTCCTGAGTTGTTCTGGACAGTAACTGCCATCCTGCTTAAATGTGCATTTTATTACCTGTGTTCAGCATGGAGCTGATGGAACAGCTTGTATTCCTTGTGAAACCTTAACCTTCCATGTTCTCATCCTTCACTAGAGTCTGAGGGTCTACTTCATTGGCAATGGAAATCTTGGGTTTCCATGCCTTCCCATGTTTCCCAGACACAAGGGAACATTTTTAATACTGCAGGTCATACATTCATGGTGAGATGGGTTCATGGTAACTAAGCAGCATGGATGCTGAGAACAGACAGGACTCTGGTATATAAGGAGACGTGTCCTTCAGAACCTTTGAATATCACAGGAAAAACAAATACAGTTGAAATAAACTCATTAGACAGGGCCATTAAAAGTAGTAGTAGAGGTTTCCAAGTTTTAAAAATGACATTCCTTCTGACCTGGGACACATTTACCTGAGAATCAGCCATTTGTTTCCTTTTCCTCCTCTTTCTCTGGAACTTCTTAGGTAAGATTATGTGGACAGTCACACCTACATGTTGAAAATATGCCTTTATTTATGTTAAAGTCAAATTGAATGTATTTATTTTTTGTCAGAGTCCCACTTTGCCACCAAGGAAGGATTGAGGTAGGATCATCATGGCTCATCACAACCTTGACTTCCTGTGTCCATGTGATTCTTCCATCTCAATCATTAATGTAGCTAGGACCACAGGTATACACTAGCACTCATGGCTAATGGTTTTGATTATTTATAGTGACAAAGTATTATTATGTTGTCCAGGCAGGTTGGTCTGAAACACCTGGGCTCAAGCAAGTCTACATCCTCAGGCTCCCTAAGTGGTGGGATTACTGGCATGAGCTATGACTTTCAGCCAGAACATGCCTTTAACATAAAAGTACAAACAATTCTTTCCTTCCTACCACCACATCCACACAGAGCAGGGTAAGGAAGTGCAGAAAATGTCCATCTTTGTCTTTGACACTGGAGGCAGATTCAGGATAACAAGCACCTACATGGAGACCAAAGTGTGTGTTTCTTCTTTCCTTGCCTCTAGTGCCCTCCCTTGCCACAAACCCTGGCAATTCCTGCTACAGCAATGGAAATAGGGACCCACCAACCAACCTATCTGACCAAACTCAAGCAGAGCAGGCCAGGTGACCTCCCTTCTGAACTCAACTTTTGTAAACATATCGGCAGCCCTCGTGCTTGACTCTGACTCCACATTAGAGTCACATGGGGATAATTAATTAAAACAACATGAATGCTTTCACAAAGACAGACAGTCTGCAGAAAGGACACAAGTGATAGTATTTCTTAAAACTCACTACCTGATCTGATTTAGAAGCCTGGGCTGATAACCACTTAGGAAAGACTTGCCGCTTAAGTTTTAAGTTCCACATGAATCTTTGTAATATTTTGGTCTCATTCTAAGAAACCGGAAACCTGCAAGTTTTAAGGGGTCCCTGAATTGGGTTTTAAAACAGGTCTCCTGAAAATGTTGATGTTACTTCACCTGGACCCACAGTCGGTAGCATTTGGTGAGAGAAAGCAGGCCTGGCATACTGAGTCCCTCATGTCCAACACTGTTATCAAACAAAAGAGTTTTTTTCCTCATTTATCTGCTCTTGGGCTTGGGGAAATTGTGAACAACAGCCCTGGGAGATAGTAGAAGCAGCCACCAAACACTCTGATTTCCTCTGCCCAGTGTTGTTGGGAGGCATTTCAGGGTGAGATGAGACCTGGGGATGGCTCAGAAGGAGGTGAATCTGGGAAGGGCTAGGGCAGGGAGTGAGCCCTAACCCTGGGGTATTTCCAGGTTTGAATTTTCTTTTTCTTTTTTTTTTTTTGAGTTGGAGTCTCACTCTGTCGCCCAGACTGGAGTGCAGTGGCTGCTCCCAGCCACTGCAGCTTTGACCCACTGGGCTCTGGTGATCCTTCCACCTCAGCCTTCTGAGTAGCCAGAATTACAGGCACACACTACCATGCCCGGCTGTTTTTTTGATTTATTGTAGAGATGAGTTCTCACCAAGTTGCCCAGGCGGGTCTCGAATGCACGGGCTCAGGCAATCCACTCACTTCAGCCTCCCAAAGCACGGGATTAAAGGCTGAGCCAATGAACCTGGCTCAGGTTTGAATTTTCTAAGCCTGAACAAGAGATACTTGACTCCCAAACTCTGTATAATTTTAATATTTTAAAGCCACTTACTCCCTTGTTTATTTTATGACATATTATAACAAACAATTTCAATGAAACCCTCAGGCTTTTCTAGGATAATAACATTAAAATCTAAATAATTATTTTTAGCCAGGTGCAGTGGGTCAAGCAGGTAATCCCAGTGCTTTGGGAGGCATAAGCAAGAGGACTACCTGAGTCCAGAGGTTCAAGACCAGCCTGAGCAGCTTGGTGAGGCGTCATCACTATAATACATAAAAAAATTATCCAGGCATGGTGGCACATGCCTATACTTCCACCTACTTGGAAGGCTGAAGGTGGAAGGATCACCTGAGTCCAGCAGGTTGAGACTGTTGTGACCATGAGCATGCCACTGAACTCCAGTATGGACATGGCAGAGTAAGACTCCGACTCTAAACAAAACAAGAAAAAATCCATAATTGTTATTTTTAACTAGGTGAAACCAACAGAAATAATAAGAATGAAAACAGCCACACTTTTGTCTCCGAATGCTGTTTAGACAGTGACAGTAGAACTCACAACAACAACATAAAGTCAAGTCCCCTGGACACCTCCCTTCTTAGTACTGACCACCTGATGCTGAATTTGATGTTTTTTTCATTTATGACAGATGAAAGTTTCTGGAGTATAGGGACCTTGACAACTTCATCTGCTTTTCTAGTGGGTGTGTGACATGGAGGTTATCTACCAAGTTGCTTCTCCAGATCTATTCACTCTTTACTCAAGTACTAGGAAATAAGCAAATCCCATCTGGGTACAATCCCAGTGCCAATTCATTGTTGGTCCATGGAAGGATACATTATTACTTATACTTAGCATTAAAAAATAATTTACATGCCAGGCTCGGTGACTCAGTCTATAATCCCACACTTTGGAAGGCCGAAGTGAGTGGATTGCCTGATCCTGCAGGTTGAGACCCACCTGGGCAACTTGGTGAGACCTCATCTCTACAATAAATCAAAAATTTAAGGAGTCAAATAGGCCAAGGGAAGATTGAAAAAGATACCCCACGTCCCCTACATCTGAAAGAATTTTGTTTTGAGGGTGCATCCAACAAAGATAGCCTAGGTACCCAACTATCATAACAGACTATATAGCGCTGTACTGTAGTAGGTTTATAATAGTTTTCACACAAATACTACATAAAAAATAAGCAAACACAAAAAAATAAAGCAAAAATAAAACAAAAAAATTTTAAACTCACAAATGAACATACAGAAAAATCTGGACTGGGCTCGGTGGCTCAGCCTGTAATCCCAGCACTTTGAGAGACCAAGATGAGTGGAATGCCTGAGCCCACGGGTTCAAGACCCACCTGGGAAACTAAGCGAGACCTCATCTCTACAATAAATAAAAAATAAGCTGGGCGTGGTATCTCACACCTGTAGTTCCAGCTACTTGGAAGGCTGAGGTGGAAGTATCGTTGGAGCCCAATAGGTCGATGCTTGGGTGGCCATGAGCATGCCACTGCACTCCAGCCTGGGTGACAAAGTGAGATTCCAACTAAAAAAAAATCATAGTTGTAAAAACTCAGCCTCACTAGTCATCACATTAATGCATATTAAAACCACACTGAGATACCACCTAACTCAAGTCAGGATGGCCATCATCACTAACTCAAAAACAACAGATGCTGGACAGGATGAGGGAAAAAGGAGCACTTCAACACTGTTGTTTGGAGTGTAAACTAATAGAACCTCTGTGGAAAACAGTTTGACAGTTCCTAAAATATATAAAAGTCGACCTTCCACATGACCCCGCATTCCCCCTACTGGGAATATACCCAAAGGAACTCAAATCACTCTGAAAAAGATACCTGCACATGCATGTTTGTTGCAGCATTGTTCATAATATCAAAAACTTAGAACCAACTGTGCTGCCCATTAAAAGATGACTGGATAAAAAAAGTGGTACATACACACAATGGAATATTACGCAGCCATAAAGAAGGACAAAATTTTGAACTTCACAGCAACTTGGATGGACTTAGAGCTTATAATACTGAGTGATCTATCACAGAACCAAAGAACTGAGTATCACGTGTTCTCACTCAAAAGTGGACCTTGAGCAATTGTGCTAATACTATGAGATAAGGATTGTCAGTAGTGGGAAATTGCCTGGGGGACATGGGATTGGCAGTAGTGTGATTCTGCCAGAGGAGGCAGGCACCTCATCAACAAGGGTACCGGCATAATGAACATTTGTATACTTAACCCTGAATTGTACCCCACATCTTTAAAATAAAAAAAGAATCATAATTGTAGATATCATGATTACTTTGAATTTTTTATTCTATCCATCCATCTATGGAACCACTGTTAAATTCTCTGATCTATGTCAGATGGTGCCTACAGCTGACTATAAAAAGATACAACAATATTTTTCTATTCTCTCTGATGCTGAATCAATAGTCCCTGGAGCCAGATTGTTAAAAATACAATAAATTCATACCTTTTTGAACAAAAAGGATAGAAACAATTCCAATATTTAAATTTTAATTTCTATGAATATATTGACTGTTAAAACTAATGAAACAAGCAATACTGACTAGATTCCATGCTTTTCTGCCAGAATACAGAGATGCAACCTTGAATTCAGTTTCATCATGTTACCTTATCCAGTGTCA
This sequence comes from Carlito syrichta, assembly GCF_000164805.1. NCBI lineage: Eukaryota > Metazoa > Chordata > Mammalia > Primates > Tarsiidae > Carlito > Carlito syrichta. The sequence continues at coordinate 63,340 of NW_007199766.1, read as the reverse complement.
AAATTAATTTACTTATAAATCAAAAAATAATTTTCACAAAATAAATTTTAAAAATGTGAAATATTGACAAAAGGAAAGCAAGGCAAGTTGAACAGTTAGATATTAGTGTAGAAAATTACAGCTGGGCTCGGTGGCTCAACCTGTAATCCTGCACCTTGGGAGGCTGAGGTGAGTGGATTGCTTGAGCCCGCGGGTTCGAGACCCGCCCGGGCAACTTGGTGAGACCTCATCTCTATAAGAAATCAAAAAAGTAGCCGGGCGTTGTAGCACGTGACTGTAGTTCCAGCTACTTGGAAGGCAGAGGCGGAAGGATCGCCGGAGCCCAGCAGGTCGAGGCTGCAGTGGCTGGGAGGGGCCACTGCACTCCAGTCTGGGTGACAGAGTGAGACTCCAACTCAAAAAAATAAAAAAAGAAAATTATGTACGAGAATCTCACTGCAGCATTTTTTTTTTATAATCGTGAAACTAAAAATAACCTAAATTTTTATCAAGGAATGAACAGTTAAACAAATAATAGAATAGAATGCACCAATTCTTCAGTGTACACTTTAAAATAGCAAGTTAGAATCATGTGAACTGATACAAAAATATGTCAACAATACATAGCCCAAGAAAGAGCAAAATGTAAAAGAAAATATAGTTTGGAATAATTTATGTTAATAAAAACTTTATAAGTATTTATACAGTTATAAAAAGCATTCAGAAAAGTAAGCCCCATCATTGTAAAAATAATTCCTCCTAAGAAGAAAATGAGTTTGGAGGGAAGGGATGCAAGAAAAGACTTTCATTTCATGGAGATCTGCATTATTTGGCTTTTACTTAGAACATGTATCTTATAAAATTAGAAAATAAAGAATGTTGATACCTTTTGCTGGGAGGGCAATAATTTTATTTTTATCAATATTTGCATTGTGTTTTAGTGTAGTACACCAACCTGTGAGATAAAGCTGAGAAGAATAATTGGGGCAAAGAAAGTTCAGCTGCAAACTTGAGGATTATCTGTACATAACAAATGTTCCAGGTGAGGAGTTGCAGGATCTATGACAGTTGCAGGTCACTCAGAAAACCTAACCCCAGCTAAGGGTAAGACAGAGGACACGGAAAGTCTAGTGTCAGCGACTTCCAGTCCCCACCTATTTGTGCAATTTCTCTATCATAAAGTAGAAAATGGACCTAGAATGAGACATTTACCCTTGGGACGTAGTCAGAGAGCCAAAGAAGAATATGCAATAAGAATACACAATTTAGAGGAAGATTCAAGGTTAAGTTTTGAAATGCATCAGAAAAATTTGTGTGACATTTATGAAGCAACTCAACCTAAGTATTCACTTTCCTTACCAGTAAAATGAGGATTGCAGGCCTATTTCATCAAGGGGTTGGGAGAGTTAAATTCACTGAGATATTTTAAAATGTCTGTTACTGCAAGTATTCATATTTTTTTGTGGGGGGACTGTGGGAGTCTCACTCTGTCATCCAGACTTAAGTGCAGGGGCATGCTGATAGCCACCAGAGATTCTATCTGCTGGGCTCAGATGATCCTTCCACCTCAACCTGCCATATAGCCGGAACTACTGGCACACTACCATACCCAACTAATTTTTTGCAGACATGAGGCCTTGTCAAGTTGCCCAGGCTCGTCGTGAAACCTGAGCTCTGGCAAACCTCTCACCTCAGCTTCCCAAACTGCTGGGATTACAGGCTTGAGCCACCACATGTAGTTAAGTGTCCATCTCATTTAAAAAATAGTATCAGCCGGGCTCGGTGGCTCAGCCTGTAATCCCAGCACTTTGGGAGGCCGAGGTGAGTGAATTGCCTGAGCCCGTGGGTTCGAGACCTGCCTGGGCACCTTAGAAGACCTCATCTCTACAATAAATCAAAAATTAGCTGGGCATGGTAGCATGCATCTGTAGTTCCAGCTACTTGGAAGGCTGAGGCGGAAGGATCTCTGGAGCCCAGCAGGTCGAGGCTGTGGTGGCTGGGAATGGCCACTGTATTCCAGTCTGGGTGACAGAATAAGACTCCAACTCAAAATAAATAAATAAATAAATAAATAAATAAATAAATAAAATAGTATCAGATTTCTAGTGACACAAGAAATTATGTATTTGAGACCAACTGTCCAACAGCAGTGCATATGAGCAGACATCACAAGACTCTCTCTCCTCAAATCCCCATTTGAAGATGCACCTTTATGTTACAACACCCTTATACAAGACTTTGTGTAAGTGTAATAAAAACTCCTCAATAGGATGGGCTTGGTGACTCAGCTTGTAATCCCAGGACTTTGGAAGTCCGAGACAGTGGATTACCTGAGCCCACAGGTTTAAGATCAGCCTGGGCAACTTGGCGAGACCTCATCTCTCCAACAAAGAAAAAAAAAGCCATGCTTGGTAACTTGCACATCTAGTTGCAGCTACTTGGGAGGCTGAGGTGGAAGGATCACCAGAGCCAGCAGGTTGACTCTGGGGTGGCTTTGAGCATGTCACTGCACCCCAGTCTAGGCAGTAGAGTGAGACTCCAACTCAAAATGAATAAATAAATAAACCCTCAACTAAAGACAAGATAGGAGGAGTAGAATGAGAAGACTGAGCAATGGAGGATGGTTGTATGCCCTTGACTTCACAGACTGCCCTCACAGGCCCTATTTAAAATAGAAAAATTGCTAGTGTTGTGCTGTGGTTTTCCTATAATTCTTCATTTTGCCATGTTCATAGATGCCATACATCCCCTCCCCTCTTTTTTTTTTTTTTTACAAAGGTGCTGATGAGCTCACATGTAATAAATCCTATAGGGGTAAATTCTTCACAAATTATCATAATAGGATCTCATTTCCATGATCATGTTTTTAAGTTTGCTGACAGTATTGCATATTTTGGAATCACAAATAAAACCCATTGGAACATGTGATATAAACCACGTTTAATTTTTAATGTAGATTTACACACAGGTTTACACATTACCTATAACGACATGAAAGCTGGTTCACTGGGAATCAAAAGACTTGTTTCTGAGATCATGGGAATTCAGGAACATCAACTTTAGGAGGCTACATGGAGGCAGAAATTCTCCCAAAGCTTTCCATTTTTTAGACAAAAATTCTGCAGATTGGTCCCAGGGAGGTAGGTGGATCCTTCACTGCTGAGGATGAGAAAACTTTCATTCAATACAGAGGTGCTAAATTGATAGTTTTCAAATGCTTCCAAGTGCCCCAAACCTTGAAAGTTGCCATCCCAAAGCAGGGTCATCATCAGTTCCTGAGGGATTGTGTCTCTGACACAATGTCCAGTCAGGCCTCAGTTGAAATGAGTCTGATGATTTTAAGTGTAAGATGCCTGGACCACACCATCAACTTAAATTTGGCTTCACGTCCACTGAAATGGGTTGGTAAAAATGGCCCACTAGGCCAGTTGGGGTGGCTCACGCCTATAATCCCAGCACTTTGGGAGGCCGAGGTGAGAGGATTGCCAGAGCTCAAGGTTTGAGACCTGCCTGGGCAACTTGACGAGACCACATCTCTACAATAAATCTAAAAATTAGCCAGGCGTGGGGGCGCATGCCCGTAGTTCCAGCTACTTGGAAGGCTGAGGCAGAAGGATTGCCGGAGACCAGCAGATCAAGACCGCAGTGGCTGTGATTGTGACCTTGTCCTCCATCCTAGACAATAGAGTGAGGCTCCAACACACACACACACACACACACACACACACACACACACACACACACACACACAAGATCCGCTTGACACGTGCCTGGGAGTGGGATTTTCCTTTGCTCTTTTTTTTTTTTTTTTTGAGTTGGAGTCTCACTCAGTCGCCTAGACTGGAGTGCCGTGACCGCTCCCGGCCACCTCAGCCTCGACCAGCTGCTGGGCTCCAGCGATCCTTCCCGCCTCAGCCTTCCAAGTAGCTGGAACTACAGGCACGTGCTACCACGTCCGGCTATTTTTTTTTTTAATTTTAATTATTGTAGAGATGAGGTCTTGCCAAGTTGCCCAGGCGGGTTTTGAACCTGCGGGCTGAGGCAATCCACTCATCTCAGCCTCCCAAAGGCGTGGGATTACAGGCTGAGCCACCGAGCCAGGTTTCCTTTGCTCTTACAAGATTCCAAAAGACCCCATAATTACTCTCCCTCACGCCTCAAAATCCACTTCCACAAGTAAGGCGTCAATGATGTTGCCATTTCCGGGCAGCCGCATCCTGCAACCCCTGGCAAAACAATGAAGCTGTGGTGGGATCTGGATGGGGATTTTTCCCAAAGTGGCTGGACTGGACTCTGGCTGGAGAGAGCAGTAGGACGCTTAACAGTGGGCAGTGCCTTGGACATCAACCTATCACCAAGTGGTTTAGGAAGCAGGTGGCCCCTGGGATGAGGAGGAGGCTAGTGGTCTGGAACGACCTTGGTGCCGATGGAGAAGATTCTGAGCTGTGCAGAGATGCGGGGGGGTAAGCCCACCCAACGTGAGCCAGGAACAGGTGCATTGGAACGTCACCGTGTCGCCACCACTGCCCATCCGGTCATGTCCCTCATTATCCTTTCCAAGCTCAATCCCCGTGGTGACATCGTGGCAGGATGTCAGCAGCCAGCAGGACTTTGATGGGAAGAGGCGCACCACCCGGTCCCTCTTTCCGCCTGCAGTCAGCGCATACTGTAATGGAGTTCTGCAGACCAGCGGCTCATCCATCAGGCGCCATTCCTGTGCCAGAGTTCCCAACATGCTGGGATTGTTGTCTGGCAGCACAGAGACCAGCCGACCAGGAGTCATTCAGATGCCAGAGTTCCCAGCATGTGCCTGGAATGACTGCACATTCCACTCCTCACTCCAACATCGGTACAGGGAGGCAACTCAGCCTTTAAATCCTGCAAGTAAAAACGTGCTTTTCTTGCCTCCTGCAACCCCGTTTGATCGCATCTCCCGTCAATCAAGATCAGAGAGGTGGGATCCGGAGCCTCATCCAATCAGTGATGCTGACTCGGAAACTGTCCAATCAGAGCATAGCCGGAAGTGAGAGGTTGGCTTCTGTGCGCTGGCCATGCTCTTTGTATCTTGCACTGCGGAAGTGCAGAATCGTCTCGAGAGAGCTGTGTGTTTTCAATTCAGTCACTGTTGCCCTGTGGCCAGCAGGTCCTGGGAGTCCGTAGGGAGGACGCCTGGACACCCGGAATACAGCAGATGATGAGTATTCGAGCGGGTGGGAGAGGGGAAGCGGGGATGGACCCAGATGACGCGACTGTGAAGGACCGGCTCACACCTCAGCTCTGAGCCTGGACCCGTGCCCGCGGGTGTCTCGGCCTGGTCCCCTCGGCGCAGGGTGGGGCTGGGCTGGGACCCTGGTGTCCTTTCCCAGCGGAGACCTCACCCACCTAACCCTCTCCAAACAGCCCCACTCTCCAGGAGTTCGGGACTCGGGAGGGACGTGGGGAGGATCCGACCCGCGTGGGAGGCCCATGGGAGGAGGGGGAGACTGGTCCAGGCACTGTCGGCTCTCTCCTCCCCAAGGTTAAGCGGAGGCTGCATCACAGCCTAAGGGGTTCCCTTGGGTCAACAATGAATTGTGAGTTCAGAAGTCCCAGCCAGATCTCATGTTGTGGAGTCCCTGGAGAGCCTGGGGGGAAAGGCTTTGAGAAAGGGCAAGGGGAAGCCGAACATAGGCAATTGCTGGTGGGTGACAGCTTGGCCCTCTCCTGACTTGGACTATCCAGGTGGACATTCCCAGGGTATGTCATCAGGGTCCTTGGCAGTTGGTGTCATCAGGGGCAAACCCTGTTCTGCTTGTAGCAAGATAGTAAGTCAACGCAAGAAGCTGGAGCAGGGTCTCTGATTTTATTGAGGAAGGACATAAAAATGCAAGAAGATGAGGGGTCGGTGTCCTAAAGACCCCTCTTGGGTCGTGTGTGCTTTTTTTTGATGTTTATTCAGGCTGGGGGGCAGAGGGGGAGCAAGACCAAGAGGTTGCTTAGACCTGAAGCCATTTGGGCAATGAGAAGAGTCCTGGAAAGTGGTGAATCTCTTTTTCCTTGGTTCACAGTCTCCTTGTTCCTTTATTTAACAAAATAGAGTTAGTGCCTTTACTCCCACTTTCCCAGTTAGTCTGGAGAGCTGCATACTTGTACCTACTTTATCTTGCCAACATCTCAAAAATATTTTATCTGTGTGAAAGCTCACAATATGCCAGAGATCCCTCCTCAGTCTAAAACGGACGTTTTATCAGACGTTTGATAGTTGACTGTCCCATTTGTGGTTGATTAACTCTAAGTGGTTTTTGTTTTTTAGTTGGAATCTCACTCTCATCCATGCTGGAGTGCAGTAGCAATCTCATGTCTATCACAGCCTCGACCTGCTGGGTTCAGGTGATCCTTCTGCCTCAGCCTTCCAAGTACTTGGAACTACAGGCACATACCACCATGCCAGGCTAATTTTTTGATTTATTGTAGAGATGAGGTCTCGCCAAGTTGTCCAAGCTGGTCTCGAGCCCATGGGCCCAGGCAGTCCTCTCATGTTGGCTTCCCAAAGTGCTGGGATTATAGGAATGAGCAACCACACCCAACCCGTTTTTATTTTTTAAAGTTAGTAATTTTCAAGAAATCAATTTTAGATTGGCAACTGGTTACTGGGCACATTTAGACACGTCACTGTTGTTGAAGGGACAAGGCAGAAATGATTTCTGTCCTCTTGATGATCTTACACTTGGGAAGGAAGTAAAACTATCCCAAAGGACAAGGTAATCCCACCTCAGGGAGATAGTGGAAGAATCCACAAATCAGAAGGAACCTCAGGCACTTGGAAGACTAAGTGTTGGGACTCCCAAGAGTGTGGTAAGACTGATTAAAAATAAATACATTCAATGTAATTTTAAAATTAATAAAGGCATATTTTCAAAATGTAGGTGTGACTTGATTCGATAATCTCACCTAAGAAGAAATCCCAGAGAAGTAGGAGGAAAAGAAAAAAATGGCTGGTTCTCAGGTAAATGTGCCCAGGACAGAAAAATGTCTGTGTTTAAAAATTGCAAAGGTTCCTGCTGTCCTTGTGATGGTCCTGCCTAATAAATCTGTTTCAATTATTTTTGTCCTTCCTGTTATTTTCAGTGGGTCTGTCAGACACTGCTACATGGCTTCCTCCATCCTCTTCTTCCATACTGCTTAGATGCCATGAACTATTCTCACCATGAATCTATGACCTGCAGTATTCAAAATGTTCCCTTGTGACTGGGTAACATGGGAAGGCACGGATACCTAAGATTCCCACTGGTGATGGTAGATCTTCAGATCCTAGTTAAGGATGGGAACATGTAGTGTTTTTTATCTTTTTTTTTTTTTTTGAGTTGGAGTCTCCTCTGTCACCCAGACTGAAGTGTTTAGGCACACTTATAGCCACAACAGTGGGCTCAGTTGATCTATCAGCCTCAGCCTTCCAAGTAGCTGGAACTACAGGCATGAACAACCATGCCCAACTAATTTTTTGATTTATTGTAGGGACGAGGTCTCAAGTTGCCCAGTCTGGTCTCACACCCATGGGTTGAGGTAGTACATGCACCTCCCAAAGTGCTGAATTTATAGGCATGAGCCAAGTGCCCAGCCAAAACAAGTACGATTAAAGTTCTGTCTGGATGCTCCATCTGCTCCATGGAGAACATGGTTAATAAAATGCACATTAAACAGGGTGGCAGTTACTATCCAGAATAACGCAGGAAATTCTGGAAAAGAATAATTAGAAGACACTTGTTCTCTGGGATGCTAAAAACAAGCAATATAAATATACTTTTGGAGATTGCTTGCTATGGGAAATACCTGTAGGCTGATTTCTGCATACAACATGTTTCTTTATTATTAAACTGAGTCTACAAGTTACTATATTGGTCAGGTGTGGTGGGTCAGCCAGTAATCTCAGAATTTTGGGAAGCTAAGACAAGAGAATTGCCTGATGCTGGGTTTGAGACCAGCCTGGGCAACTTATGAGACCTCATCTCTACAATAAATCATAAAAACTAGCCAGGCATGGATGTGTACATCTGTAGTTCCAGCTATTTGGAAGGCTGAGGCGGAAGGATCACCTAAGTACAGTGGGTCAACACTGAAGTGGCCATGAGCGTACCTCTGCACTCCAGCCTAGGCAACAAGAATGAGACTCATCGCAAAAAATAATAATAAATTACTATATCTTGTGGCCAATAAGATCTCAGCATGGATTTTGTGTTGTACCTGTGTCCCTTGGCACCTGATAACAATTTGTCCCAACTACTTGGGAGGCTATGGAGAATTTTTTACCCAGGAGATAGAGACTGCAATGAGCTGTGATATGCCACTTCACCCTAGCATGGGCAAGAATTAGACCCACCAACTGAAAAAAAACTGTAGAACCTCAAACTAACCCTGTGTCCCCTGAATCAAAATTACATTAAAAAAAGTTCAATTCATTGTTGTACATATAAAACTTCATGAGGACCTTACAATTCACTGGGAATTTTCTACCCAAGCAGTATATGCAAATTATTCTGTGTGATGTAAATATCTCATTGAAAAATGTATGTGCCTATGTTGGTGTCCAAATTTATGCTGTATCAGTCACAAGAGCGGAGTGTCCACACTGGCTGAGTGGATTTTATTTGAAATTCTCAGACTTAATGCATTAGAGAATATTTCTGTGTTACAAATTATCTTATTGCATAATTCTAGTTGTTGTATCACCTGAACCCTGTTCTCTTCACTCTGGATTTACCTAGAAGCCATGGTCACTTGGTAAATATGTTTTGTGGTTGCTATTTTCAGAGGCTGTTGACATTCAGGGATGTGGCCATAGAATTCTCTCAAGAGGAGTTGGTATTCCTGGACCCCACTCAGCAGATATTGTACAGGAATGTGATGTTAGAGAACCACAGAAACCTGGTTTTTCTAGGTGAGGACAGTTTTAAAACACAATCCCTATTTCATATTAAGGATTTCATGGCTTTCCTTTGTAAAATGTTTTCTGGGAATTTCTGCTGTCCACAAATGAGTTTCAGATTCCTGTTATCAAAGAAAAGTTGGTAATTTGTCATAAAAAAAATTAGAGCGGTTTCATTTTGACAAGAAGCACTCTCTATTTTATTTATTTTATTTTTATATTTTTTGAGTTGGAGTCTCACTCTGTCACCTAGACTGGAGTGCAGTGGCCACTCCCGGCCACCGCAGCCCCGACCTGCTGGGCTCCGGTGATCCTTCCACCTTAGTTTTTCAAGTAGCTGGAACAACAGGTGTGCGCTACCACGCCTGGCTAATTTTTGATTTATTGTAGAGATGAGGTCTCCCCAAGTTGCCAAGGCAGGTCTCGAACCCACTGGTTCAGGCAATCCACTCACCTCAGCCTCCCAAAGGCATGGTTAATCACATCAACTTTCTTCAAGGGTGCCTTAAAAACATTTGGGTTAAGCTGGGCTCGGTGGCTCAGCCTGTAATCCCGCACCCTTGGGAGGCTGAGGTGAGTGGA
>NW_007199766.1:52090-53857 GCF_000164805.1 Carlito syrichta | reverse complement strand
TCAGGCAATCCACTCACCTCGGCCTCCCAAAGTGCTGGGATTACAGGCTGAGCTACCGAGTCTGACCAGCATTCTCTATTTTAAATTGACCCATGTCCTTCTCTCTATATTACTGGTAAGTCCAGAAACTTGGAGGCATAGAATATCATTGCCCACATATCATTCCAATTGCTGCCATAAGTTTGTGACTCACTAGTACTGAGCTAAGAAGTAACAAATTTAAGGTCATGTGTGGAGGCTAAAACCTGTAATTCCAGCATTTGGAGAGGCCATGGTGAGAGGATTGCCCGAGTCCATGGGTTTGAGAACAGTCTGGGCAACTTGACCAGACCACATCTCTACAACAAATCAAAAATTTATCCATGCATGGTAGCACGTACCGGTAGTTCTGGTACTTGGAAGGCCAAGGAGAAGAATCACCTGAGCCTAGCAGGTCAGTGCTGCAATGGCCATTAACACGCCACTGCACTCCATCCTGGGCAACAGTGAGACTCCAACTCAAACAAAAAAAACAAAACAAGAACTCACAAATGTAAAATTCTGTCTATATGTTCTAAAGGTTTTATTGGGGAACAGTATTTTGGATAATTTTCTAGAATCTTGTATAATGTGTTTTCTACTGATCATAATACTAGTTTTATAATTGAAGAATCCCATCAAGATTCATGTTACAATTTTCTAACTAAACAGGACTTGCTGCCTCTAAGCCAGACCTGATCACCTGTCTGGAGCAAAGGAAAGAGCCCTGGGAAATGAAGAGACAGCACATCAGCCAAACCTCCAGGTAAGTGGGAGTAAAAGAAGCAGGTGATGCCGTTTAGGAAGCAGAGCTTGAAATGTGGTTTGCAAAGGTGGTCTGATCCGATGGAAATGGTTTCTGAGAAGCCTGCGATTCTTTCTCTTGCTATCACAAAGGGATATCTCTTAATCCATCTTGTGAAATTCTCCAAAAACTCTGCTTCTTCAGTGATCTCCTTTCAAGGTACAGAGGAAATCTAAGTCCACTTAATGGTTTGTTAGGGACTGCATGAGTTGACTTCCTTTCTGATGTTTTTGAAGATGTGCAAGTATCTGCTTATTTATTTAGAAAATCCATGTCAAAGTATTTTTTAAACTTTCTTTTTTGTGTCATGTTGGAAATGGGTAAGAGAGTGTTACTTGAGAAATTTTAAGAACTCTCTGGACAGATGTTTTTTGCTTTTTGATTTTCTATCCTAGGGAGCTTTCCAATGTGATTTTATTTAAATTCACAATCCATAATTCTACCAGGATAAAAACTATCTCTCTTGATTGAAGACATCCTGTTATTTTACTTTAATTTGTCTAAGTATAGACTGAGATTGGTAATTTATTTCTACATATCTGAATTCTTAAGTATACTATATCACATAGAACATCAAAAACATATATTAAACTCCCATGTTACCTTGTTTCTTAATAACATATTTTTCTTTGTTTAGTATGAAGTTTAGAACTACTTTACATATATGTGTATATATATATATATACACATGTGCATATGTTTATGTGTGTGTGATTAACATCTGATTTTTTATACATAAATAAAAATGTATAAACCTGTTGTGTACAATGTAATAATTTGATATGCCTATACATTGTAAAACTGATTATAATTATGCTAATGAAAATATCAATCACCTTGCATAGTTGCTATTTTCACATTTTGTAAGGAAAACACATAATGTCCATTATTTTAGCAAATTTTCTAAGTGTACCTGAAATCATTATTAACTATAAGTCACTCTG
>NW_007199766.1:30153-52070 GCF_000164805.1 Carlito syrichta | reverse complement strand
TATCACGCCCGGCTGATTTTTTTGATTTATTGTAGAGATGAGGTCTCGCTGCTCAGGCGGGTCTCGAACCCGCGGGCTCAGGCCATCCACTCACTCAGCCTCCCAAAGGCGCGGGATTACAGGCTGAGCCACCGAGCCCGGCTACCTTGTTTCTTAATAACATTTATATTTTTCTTTGTTTAGTATGAAGTTTAGAACTACTTTACATATATGTGTATATATATATATATATACACATGTGCATATGTTTATGTGTGTGTGATTAACATCTGATTTTTTATACATAAATAAAAATGTATAAACCTGTTGTGTACAATGTAATAATTTGATATGCCTATACATTGTAAAACTGATTATAATTATGCTAATGAAAATATCAATCACCTTGCATAGTTGCTATTTTCACATTTTGTAAGGAAAACACATAATGTCCATTATTTTAGCAAATTTTCTAAGTGTACCTGAAATCATTATTAACTATAAGTCACTCTGCTACACATTAGTTCCCTAAAACTCAGTGATATTGAAGTTTTGTAACCATTGGAAAACATCTCCCATTTATCCCACCTGCAGGCCCTGGTGACCATCCTTGTACCTTCTTCCTCTATAAGTGCAAACTTTTTTGATTTCACACATGAGTGAGATTATGCAGCATATTTTTTTCCTGGAATTGGAATCTCATTTTCACCCAGACTGGAGTACAGTGGCATTTTAATGGCCACTGTAGCCATAACCTGCTGTGCTCAGGTGAATCTTCCACCTCAGCTTTCCAAGTAGCTGCAACTACAGGTCTGAGCTACCATGCCCCCCTTTTTTTTTTTTTTTTTTAAGTTGGCGTCTCACTCTGTCACCCAGACTGGAGTGCAGTGGCCGCTCCCGGCGACCGCAGCCTCAACTTGCTGGGCTCCAGAGATCCTTCCGCCTCAGCTTTCCAAGTAGCTGCAACTACAGGTGTGCACTACCATGCCCGGCTGATTTTTTGATTTATTGTAGAGATGAGGTCTCGCTGCCCAGGCTGGTCTCGAACCCGCGGGCTCAGGCAATCCACTCACCTCAGCCTCCCAAAGGCGCGGGATTACATGCTGAGCCACCGAGCCCGGCTGTTTTTATTTTTAAAACAATGTTCTGCTGGGTGCAGTGACTCATGCATATAATCACATAAGTTTGGGGGGCTGAGGTGAGAGGATTGTCTGAGGCTGTGGGTTCGAGACCAGGCTGGGCAACTTGGCAAGACTTTATCTCTATAATAAATTAAAAATAGCCAAGCATGGTGACACTTGCTTGTAGTACCAGCTAGTTGGAAGGTTGAGGCTGAAGCCTCACCTGAGCACAGCAGGTTGATGTTGTGGTGACCATGAAATAAAAGTGCCCTCCAGCCTGGGTAACACAGTGAGAATCCAACTCAAAAAAAATGTTTTAATAATTTTTATAATGACTCTACCCATTTTAAAATCATCAACAGTATACAGGATTTCCTTTTTTTCCCATTCCTATCAAAAGTTATCTCCTCATTGATATTAACCATCCTAAAAGGTGTGAAATAGTATATCGTTATTGTGTTTATTTGAAATTGCCTCTTTTTGTGATGTTGAGCACTGTTTCTTATACCTGTTGACAATTTTTGTATACTCATTTGATAAATAACTATTCATTTTGGGCTATTATTTAGTCAGTTGATTAACATTTTCTTGTTGTTGCCTTTGATTTGTATAATTTTCTTGTATATTTTGGAGATTAACCTGTCATCAGGTATACAGATTGCAGATATTTTCTCTTGTTTTGTAAGCCTTCTTCCTGTTCCCTTTACTGTGCAGAGCTTTTTAATCTGATATCTCCAACATGCTTATATTTGGTTTTTTTCCTATAAGCAATAAAAGAATCATTACTCAGACCAATATCAATATCAAGGATATCTTCCAAATCCTGATTAAGGTTTTCTTTTGTTTTACAAATTATGGTCTCTGTCACTCAGGCAGAAGTGTGGTGGCTCAAGTAAGGCCTCCTGAGTACTGGGATTACAAGTTGGTGCCTACATGCCCAGTTTTTTTTTTTAAAGCTCAAGTCTTGTCATACTGTATGGCAAGGCAAGTCTTGAACTGCTGGGCTCAGGTGCTGACATTACCGAAATGGGTAAACTCATCCAGCTGATATTGGCTTATTTATGTTAACATAAGTCCACAAGAGCTATCCTTACCATAACATATGACAAGATTTCTTTTTTAAAGGGTGCTACATTTTCTCTGTCCATTCATTCTTTGAAGGATATTTAGGGTGCTTCCACTTTTTGGCTTTTGTCAACAATGATGCCATAATCATGGATGTACACCTATCTTTTTCAGGTTCTGCTTTGTATCTTTGGATAGATACCCAGAATTTGGATTGCAGGTCACAGGATTATTTTTAATTTCTTAAGGCATTTTTATATTACTTTTCATAGAGGCTGCATCATTTTCCCCCCACCAACAGTGCACAAGCCTTTCATCATCTCTACATCCTCAATAGCATTTGTTATTTTGTTTGATATTGGCTATCCTTCTGGGTGTAAGGTTTTATATTATTGTGCTTTTGCTTTACATTTCTCTGAACATTTGTCTTTTTGAAAATCTTTTGAAATGCTTGTTGGTTACTTGTATGTCTTCTTTGGAGAAATGTCTGTTCATTTTTGTGTCCATGTTTCAGTTATGTTTTTTAATTTTTTTTTTAGGAATTAACTCAGACAAGAGTGCAGTGGCCAGTCCTCACCACTGCACCCTCAACCTGCTGGGCTCCGGTGATCCTTCCACATCAGCCTTCCAACTAGCTGGAACTACAGGTGCACGCTACCACACCCAGCTAATTTTTTAAAGTTTTTTTTTTCAATTTGAGGATTTAGTTTTCTATTTTTCATCAAAACTTACGCTTTTAGTGTCTAACAAAACATTGTCACGGACAGTGTCTTAACATCCATCTTATATTTGGTTCTAATACCTTTATGGTTTTTGCATTTAAGCATTTAATCATTTTCTTTATTTTTCTGTTTTGTGGACAGCCAGTTTTCCAACACCATTTGGAAAGAAGCTTTGCTTCCCCTTGTGTGGCCATGTCAATACTGTTAAAGACTATTTGTTCATATTCATAAGGATTTATATTGAAGTTTTGCATTTTGTTCCATTATATGTCTTTCTGCTTGCCAGAACCACATATTTTATTCCCATAACTTAATCATATGTTTTAAAATCAGGATGTGTGATACCTATATCTTATCCTTTATTGCTAATTTTTTAAGGTATTTATCGTTCCTTGAGATTCTATGTAAATTCAGGATTAAAAAATATTTTTTCAAAAAAAGTGTCACAGAAATAATCATAGGAATTACATTACTTGTATATCACTGTGGGTTGAATTGACTTTTTTTTATTATAATAATCTTCTGGATTCTGTTGGTTTTTCAACATGTCTTCCATGTACAGTGAAATTATCACGACTTAAAAGCACTCAACTTCCTGGACTCAGACAACACTTCCTCTTCAGTCTACCTATTAGCTGCAATAACAGGCATGTGCCATCATGTGTGGCTTTTTTTTATGTTTTGTGGATTGAAGTCTTGCTATGTTGCCTAGGCTGGTCTCTAGCTCTAGGGCTCAAGTGATTCACTTATCTCAACCTCTGAATGTGCTGGGATTACATGCATGAGCCACCACACACAGCCTAAATCTTCTGACTCTTGAAATTGTGTTGCTTAATTTGCAAGTATTTTTTTGTTTCACTGTAGTTTTTCAACTTTTAATTTTCAGTTTTATTTCCTTATGGTGAGAAGTAAATACATTGTATAATTTCAATCTTTGTGGAATTTCAGTCTCATTCCTTCACCCTGGCTGGAGTGCAGTGGCACACTCACGGTCACCACGGGATCACCTTGCTTGGCATTGGCAATCCTTCAGTCTCAACCTTCCAAGTAGCCAGAAATACAGCCATACACTACCGTGCATGACCATTTTTTTATTTATTATAGAGACTAGATTTTACCAAGTTGCCTATGCTGGTCTTGAACCTGCAGGCTTAGGCCATCCACTCACCTCAGTCTCCCAAAATGCTAGGATTAACAGACTGAGCCACCAAGCCTGGCACTTTTTCTATTTTTATTTTTGAGTCGGAGTCTGACTGCCACCCAGACTGGAGTGCAGTGACATGCTCACAACCACTGCAGCCTTGACCTTCTGTGTTCAGGTTATCCTTTTGCTTCACCTTTTCAAGTAGCTGGAACTACAGGTGTGTAATACCATGCTTGGGTAATTTTTTTTTTTTTTTTTTGTAGAAATGTAGTTTCACCATATTGTCCAGGCTGGTCTTGAACCTGTGGGCTCAATCAGTCCTCACCTGCACCTTCCAAAACACTGGGATTAATTCCACATGTGCCCTACCACACCAGGCTAATTTCAGGCTTCTTTAATGTGCTAAGACATGCTTTGTGTATGATATGTTGTCTATCTAAAACTATGTGCTATGTTCAACTGAATATGCAGCATATGCTGATGTTGATTGGAAAGTTCTGTAAGACTTTTCACTCTATGTTGTTTCCAGTGTTGGACAATTCCTCTGAATCCTTCTCGATCATTTGCCTGGCATTTTAAGTCATCATTGAAAAAGGCACATTCAATTATTTCACAGTCACTGTACTGCTGTGTATTTTTTGCTTTATTTTGACCACATTTGCCTCATGTATTTGGAAACCCTGACATCAGCTTCATATTCATTTGTACCTGCTATTGATTGCTATTAAATTAATTTGTGTATCATTATGTAATATCATTCTTTGCTTTATGTGAAAGTATTTTTTTTTTTTTTGAGTCAAATTCTCTCTGTGTCACTCAGGCTGGTGTATAGTGGTATGCTCATGGGGACTGCAACCTTGGTCCTTGGGTTCATGCAATCCTTTGTCCTGAGTCTTCCAAGCAGCTGGAATTACTGGCACACAGCACCATGCTCAACTAATTTTTTTGCTTATTGTAGACACAAGATTTCTTCCATAGTCCACCCTGGTCTTGAATCCCTGAGCTCAGGCTATCCTCTTGCCTCCACCTCCCAAACAAATGACAATTTTTTACTCAAACTGAGTGTTTTGTCTAATATAATGTTGCAATTCTGGTGTTATGGTACTATTCGCATAGAATATAGTAAGTTTCCTACTTATGAGCCTTTAAGTTGTGAACATTCAAAAATGTGAATGTGTGCTATCTTATTCAATCACATGATTTGTGTGTTTGTGTGTTTGTTTAACTTTTTCCTTCATTTTTTGTTTGTTTTCTGTGTATCATCTCTGAAAGTGTATAAAGCTCTTACAGAACAGTAGTATAAAGTCCATTGTGTAAGCTTGGTACCATGATTAATTTTGTTGAATGTACTCTCAATATGGAATTTCTTTGTGTGTAATGGACATATTGTATCTTTTTCCATCCTATTTCTTTCTGGCTTTTTGATTCCTTACAACGAAAGTAAATCTTTGAAAGCTGGTAGATTGTTAGATTTTTATTTCTGTTAATCCATCATTGATTTTTAGTGCTAGGGCATTTAATGAGTTTACATTTAAAGTAACTGATGAAAGAGAAAGAATTACAATTGCCATTTTTCAATAGTTTTGTGTGTTTTCCTGTATCTATGTTGTCCTTCCTCTCTCTTACTGTTTTCCTTTGTCTTTTCTTTTACTTTGATATTGGTGGTGACATGCCTGACTACAGTTTTATTACCTTCTGAATACCTTCTATGGGCATTTTCTTTGTGATATTTGTGACAAGTGTAGAGTGCATAACACATAGTTAAGTTACACCAATATATCTTAATATAATAACAAGTTAACCAGGCACAGTGGCTCACTCCTGTAATCCCATCACTTTAGGAGGCTGTGGTGGGAGGATTGCCTGAGTTCAGGAGTTCACGACCAGCCTTGGCAACACAGAAAAAACCTGTCTATACAATAAATCTCAAAGTTAGTCTAGAGTGTTGGTATGTGCCTGTGGTTCCAACTACTTGGAAGACTGAGGAGGAAGAATCACCTGAGCCCAGTAAGTCGAACCTGAGATAACCATGAGCATGCCACTGCATTCCAGCATGGGTGACAGTGTGAGAGTACAAGTTAAAAAAAAATTGAAGCAAGTTAACTTTCATTGCATGCAAACTATCTGTTTTTTCCTTTTTCCTTTATTTATTTATTTATTTATTTATTTATTTATTTATTTATTTATTTATTTATTTATTTATTTTTGGTAAGGATTCTCACTCTGCCACCCAGGTTGGAGTGTGGCATGCTCGTGGTCAGTGCAGCCTCAGTCTGCTGGACTCAGGCACTCCTTTTTTGCCTGAGTCAGAACTCACTCAGAACTCACTCAGTCACCCAGGCTAGAGGATATTGGCATGCCCACTGAAACCCCTTTGTCAACTTGCAAGGCTCTAGCAATCCTTCATACTCAGCCTTCCAAGTAGCTGGAAGTACAGGCATATGCTACCATTCTAACTAATTTTTTAATTTGTAGAGATGAGGTGTCACCAAGTTGCCCAGACTCAGACAATCCACTTGCCTCAGCCTCCCAAAGTGCTGAGATTACAGGCTGAGCCACTGAGCCCAGCGAGGCAATCCTTTTGTCTCTGCCTTCCCTGTAGCTGGAACTACTAGGCACACACCATGATGCCCAGCTCATATTTTGATTTATTGGAGAGATGAGGTCTCACCAAGTTTCCCATACTGGACTCAAATCTGTGGGCTCAGACTATCCTCTCACCTCAGCCTCCCAAAATGCTCAAAGCATGAGTCAACACTATCTCTGTATACCTCCTGTCACTTTATAAATTTCAGAAAAATATACATTTTATTTTGTGGGTCTGTTACAAAAGATGTGTTCAAATTTTATGTTTCAAAAATTCTATAGAAGATTATGAGAATTTTAGACACCATCATTGTGAGAGCAGAGCATTTTCTATTTGAATATATGGTATCTTTGATTGAGCTTTCCACTTTTATAGACTTAATGATGCTGTTCACATTGTTTTATTTGCAAAGAGAAAAATTCCCTTGAACATTTCTTATAGGGCTGTTTTACAGGAGACAAACACTCTCAGTTTTGCTTATTTTGGTAAGTCATTATTTTCCCTTATATTTCAAAGGCAGTTTTTTCCAGATCTTGTACCATTGGGTCCATATCTGTAATTTCTGACTCTGAATTCAGCCAGTGAGTAATCAAATATATTTTGAGATCCCAGAACATGGCAGACTGAGGAAAGTTGATTTCCTGACCCGCAGGTTTGACCAGCCCAGTCAACTTGGTGACCCCTCATCTCTACAATAAATAAAAAGTGAGTTAGTCATGGTAAGCTCATGCCTGTACTTTTAGCTACTTGGAATGCTGAGGCAGAAGGATCGCCAGAGCCCAGCAGTCCGAGGCTGCAGTGGACATGAGCATACCACTGTACTCATATCTGGGTGACAGAGTGAGACTCCAATTCAAAAAAAAAAGAAAACAAAAGAAAGAAGAAATAGGTTTTTGCATCCTGTCATCAGGATATTTGTCTGTTTGATATGTTTCAATAAGCCCAATTGTCCATATACATTTTATATTATACTTACGCATTTTGCATTTCTGTCTCAATTTTATAGATCATGATTTTAATTTTACATTTTTCTACTTGTTTATGATGATTATGCCCTGTAGTTAATTTTTTAACATTCAATTATTGTATTTTTCAGCTTTACTGTTTTATTGATTTCTTTTTCATAGTTTTACTCGATATTGATATTCTGAATTTCTTCATATGTAATTTCTATTTTTTGTTCTGTTTGTGTTCTGTTTTAATTATTGAGCATTTTTAAGAGGGTTATTTTGGGTTTTTTTTTCAAATAATGTATAGTTTTTTATTTCTTTAGGGTAGATTTATATAAATTCTTTTGTTTCTTCAACTGGGATGTGTTTCATGTATATATTTGGAAATTCAAAACTCAGTTGCTCATTCCAGTAATTAATAGCCTAGCTTTTTACAAGCAATGGCTGATATTGATCAGTTGGACTATAGATTGTGGTTGCTTCTTAAATATAATGTCAGGATGTGTTGACTCTCTTTTCTGAGTACCAAAGATTGTATTCTGTTTCATTTTTAGATCCCATAATCATTGCTACCCTAGTATACTGTCTGTGGTATTAAGGTATTTCTGGTGTTGTAAAAAAAAAATTAATTTTTAACTCAATAGACACAAACCTGTCATCCATAATATGGCCTCATTTTCTTCAGGACTCCATGTCAGTGTGACAAAAACCATTCAATAGTCATCTTCACAAAATGCCAAACCTGAAAATAAGATCCATTCTTCTAGATTGCTCCAGAGAGAGTCGTGGATCATTGGGAGTTTTCTTCTGAGCCCACATTCCTATTCTAGGGAAGAGGAGATGATGTGATAGAGGTCTCCCAGCCATGTCTGATCATCTTTCTGGAAAAGAGCAAAGAGTGCTGGAATATAAAGGGAAAGGAGACTATAGTCATACACTCATGTAGATGGGAATACTTGTGCCATGACACAGATGAGAGGTCTAAATGTCCAAGAAGGAGCCAGACTTTAAAATGTGGACTGGGAAGCTCTGCTCCAGTAAGACTAATTTTGAGAAGCCTAGGTTTCTATTGCTGACACAGAGAGATGTCTCTTATTTACCCTTATGCTCTTCAGTCCTACATTTTGACTTTCCTTTTCAGTTCACTTGCAGCACCTTCTGAGTAAGAACCAAAGTTCTCGTGTCTTGTGAGGGACTGCATGATCTGAGTAATCATCCATTGCTTTGGGGGTTTGAGGAAACTCTGGGCATATTTCAAGTGATTCCTCTTCTATGTCATTTTTAAATATTTTTGGGGGGGTTTTTTTTGAGTTGGAGTCTCACTCTGTCGCCCAGACTAGAGTGCAATGGCCGCCCCTGGCCACCGCAGCCTCGACCTGCGGGGCTCCAGTGATCCTTCTGCCTCAGCCTTCCGAGTAGCCGGAATTACAGGCACACGCTACCACACCCGGCTAATTTTTTTTTTTTTATTTATTTATTGTAGAAATGAGGTCTCGCCTGCCCAGGCAGGTCTCGAACCCGTGGGCTCAGGCAATCCACTCACCTCAGCCTCCCAAAGGTGTGAGATTACAGGCTGATCCACCGAGCCCAGCTTCTATGTCATTTTAAATTGAAAAACATCTTTTTCCAAAGTGAAGGCCCTGGTGACTATGTTGTACTTTCTTATCTATGACTGTGCAATGTTTTTTGATTTGCAGGACTGAGGACATGCAGGATTTTTTTTCCTGAGTTGGAGTCTTACTCTGTCACCCTGGCTTAAGTGCAGTGTCATGCTAATGACCACCACAGATTCACTGCTGGGCTCAGGCAGTTCTTCCATATCAGCCTTTCAAGTTGCTGAAACTACAGGCATGTGCTGCCATGCCAAGCTTATATTTTTATTTATCATAGATACAAGGCCTCACCAAGGTGCGACTGGTCTTGAACCCCTCAACTCAGTCAATCCTCTCACCTTGGTCTCCCATTGTGCTGGGATCACAGACTTGAACCACTATACCCGTTCTCATACAGTATTTGTGTATATGTGCCTGACTACTTCAGTCAACATAATGTCTTACAATTTCATCCATAAAGTTGAAATTGCAGGATTCTTTAAATTTTTTTGGCTGAATCATATGCTATTGTGTATATATACGTTATTTTCTTAATTAACCCAGAATCCAAAATATTTAGGTTGTTTTGAAGCTTGGCTATCTTGACAAATGCAGCAATGCACCTAGGTGTCTGATACTTTTTGATACTGATTTTCTTTCTTTGGTTATATACTCAGAAAAGGGATTTCTGTGTTATGTGGCAGTTTATTATTATTTTTGAAGAATGTTCATAATGATTTTTATATGACTCTACCAATTTTAAACTCACCAAGAATGTATAGGATTTCTTTTTCTTCACATCTTTATCAAAAGTTATCTCTCTTCTGGTTGATATTAGCCATTCTAATAGGTGTGAGATAATATCATCAATGTGTTTATTTTATTTTATTTTTTATTTTTTTATTTTTTTTGGAGTTGGAGTCTCACTCTGTCGCCCAGACTGGAGTGCAGTGGCCTCTCCCAGCCACCGCAACCTCGACCTGCTGGGCTCCAAGAATCTTTCCACCTCAGCCTTCCAAGTAGCCGGAACTACAGGTGCGCGCAGAGATGAGCTCTCAACAAGTTGCCCAGGTGGGTCTCGAACCCACGGGCTCAGGCAATCCACTCACCTCAGCCTCCCAAGGTGCAGGATTACAGGCTGAGCCACTGAGCCTGATTGTGTTTATTTCAAATTGCCTCTATTGGTCATGTCCTGTGTCATTTCATATCCCTGTGGGCAATTTGTATGTACTCATTGGATAAATACCTATTCATTTTGGGGCTATTTTTTATTCAAGTGATTATCATTTTCTTGTTTTTGCCTGTGGTTTCTATAATTTTCTTGTATATTTTGAATATTAACATCTGATCAAGTATCATGTGTATCATTTGCAGATGTTTTCTCTAGTCCTGTGAGCCTTCTTGCTTTTCACCTTACTATGCAGAAGCTTTTCAAGTTGATGTCTCCAACTTGTTTATATTTACTTGTAATCTTGTAGTAATAAAACAGTTATTAGTAGGACCAATATCCATATCAAGGATATTTTCTTTTTTTTTAAGAAAGAAAAGTTTATTTAAAAGAAAATTAAAGACAGAAAGAGAAGGAAGAAAGAAGATTCACTTCCCTGAGGTGGGGGAGGGGGACCAAAGTCAGGAAGCATGGCGACGGCCATGGCTCAAAGACCATATGGCCACACCAGACTCTAGCAAGGCAATGGCTCAAGGATATTTTCCAAATCCTTTTTATGGTTTTGTTTTATCAGTCATGTTCTCTGTCCCCCAGGGAGGAGTTTGGTGGCTCAAAGAAAGCTCACTACAGCCTTAAGCTCCTTGGTTTATGTGATCACTCACCTTCCATCCCCTCAGTATTGGGATTCCAGTTAGCCCCAAACTTTGATAATGGCTTGTCTGACTTTATGTTTGTGTTTTTCCAATTTTTCTTCATTTTATTTGAGAATTTCTCAGAATTTTTATAATTTGCAACTCTACAAATTATTGTTTAACCCTTAATTGAGTCATTAATCCTGATTCTTTCTATGCCTTGGAATACTTTCTTTGAATGGGGTATTTGAAATTCAAAGATATACATGTCATAATATCTGTGAAGTTGCTTTGTCTAGATTAATGTGACACCAATCACTAAGTTAGAGATTCTAGGAGACTTTCATTCCTTACCTTAGGATGCATCTTCTCTGTAAGTTGGGACAGAAACCAGCCTTTGGGTAAACCCACATAGGGCAGAAGTGTGAATGCAAGCTCCACTCTTCTGCTTATTCCTTGAGGAAGAAATCAAGAATTGGAATGTGTAATTTGATCTCATTATGCTGTATTGTGAAGGAAGAGAGATTATAGTGGCAAAATTACTAAACTTCCTCTTCTATGTAACTTGTTTTAACGTTGGACTCAGTGGGGATTCTGTAAAGTCATAGCTGTTTTTTAAGTACTCACACAGGCAATGTGGTAAGTATTTTCTTAAGTATATATATTTATGAAGGAGTAGAAACCAGTGATTTGTACTCATCATAGTACTTATGTACTTAGCATGTTATATTATTATGTTTGATTTTTAAAGATTATTAACCTGAGTCTAGTACATGGAATAATTTTTTTATTCCATTATTTTCAGCTATGACTTCTCATTACACTGAGGTTCTTTTGCCACAGAAGAGCATAGAAGACTCACTTACAAAGGTGCCAGAGGGAAAATATGGTAAATTCGGCCTTAAGAACTTATGCTTCAAAAAATCTTGGGAAAATGTGCATGAGGGTGTAGGGCAGATAGGTAACCATTACAGATGGAACAAGAGTGGGAAAGTCTTTCATCAACATTCCAAATTTGTTATCCACCAGAGTATCCATATTTCTGAAATGGCTTTCAAACATGAATATGGCAAAACATTTAACCAGTCCTTAAAATGTAGTCAACATCAAAAAAATTCTGGAGGAAATGCACACAATATATGTGGGAAAGCATTTAGAAAATCATCTTATCTTAATAGACATGAAAGAATCCATAGGGGGGAGAGAGCCTTCAAAAGTGAAAAATGTGGCAAAGTCCTTACCCATTACTCATGTCATTCACAACATCAGAAAATTTATAGTGGAGGGAAACTCTATAAATGTGAAGAATGTGATGAAGCCTTTACTGGGTATTCACATCTTATTTGCCATCGGAGAATCCATACTGCACATAAATCCTACAAATGTCAAGTATGTGACAAAGTCTTTCATCAGTACTCAAATTTTATTCAACATCAAAAATACTATACTGGCGAGAAACCCTACAAATATGAGGAATGTGGCAAATCCTTTCATACTTGTTCTTACCTTTCTCGTCATATTACCATCCATAGTGGAGAGAAACCCTACAAATGTGAAGAATGTGGCAAAGCCTTTTGCTGGCCCTCAGGTCTTATTAAACATCAGAGTATCCACACTGGAGAGAAACCCTACAAATGTGAAGAATGTGGCAAATCCTTGCACTTTCTTTCATACCTTGCTCGTCATATTACCATCCATACTGGAGAGAAACCCTACAAATGTAAAGAATGTGGCAAATCCTTTCATATTCATTCTTACCTTTCTCATCATATTACCATCCATAGTGGAGAGAAACCCTACAAATGTGAAGAATGTGGCAAAACCTTTTGCTGGCCCTCAGGTCTTATTAGCCATCAGAGTATCCACACTGGAGAGAAACCCTACAAATGTGAAGAATGTGGCAAAGCCTTTCGTTCTCGTTCACACCTTACTCAACATACAAGGATCCATACTGGAGAGAAACCCTACAAATGTGAAGAATGTGGCAAAGTCTTTCACTCTTGGGGAGGACTTTCTGGACATAAGACCATCCATACTGGAGAGAAACCCTACAAGTGTAAAGAATGTGGTGAAGCCTTTCACTCTCACAGTGGATTTGCTAGACATATGACCACCCATAGTGGAGAGAAACCCTACAAATGTGAAAAATGTGACAAAGCCTTTTATTGGCACTCACGTCTTATACAACATCAGAGTATCCACACTGAAGAGAAACCCTACAAATGTGAAAAATGTGGCAAAGCCCTTCATTTGCAGTCATGTCTTAGTCGACATCAGAGTATCCACACTGAAGAGAAACCCTACAAATGTGAAGAATGTGGCAAATCCTTTTGCTCTCATTCATACCTTACTTGTCATATTACCATACATACTGGAGAGAAACCCTACAAATGTGAAGAATGTGGCAAATCCTTTCATACTCGTTCTTACCTTTCTCATCATCATATTACCATCCATAGTGGAGAGAAATCCTACAAATGTGAAGACTGTGGCAAAGCCTTTTGCTGGCACTCTGGTCTTATTAGCCATCAGAGTATCCACACTGGAGAGAAACCCTACAAATGTGAAAAATGTGGCAAAGCCTTTTGTTTTCAATCAGGTCTTATTCATCATCAGAGTATCCACACTGGAGAGAAACCCTACAAATGTGAAGAATGGCAAAGCCTTTCACTCTCAAGGAGGACTTTCTAGACATAAGACCATCCATACTGGAGAGAAATTCTACAAATGTAAAGAATGTGGCAAAGCCTTTCACTCTCACAGTGGATTTGCTAGACATATGACCACCCATAGTGGAGAGAAACCCTACAAATGTGAAAAATGTGGCAAAGCCTTTTATTGGCACTCACGTCTTATACAACATCAGAGTGTCCACACTGGAGAGAAAACCTACAAATGTGAAAACTGTGGCAAAGCCTTTCGTTTGCAGTCATGTCTTAGTCAACATCAGTGTATCCACACTGAAGAGAAACCCTACAAATGTGAAGAATGTGGCAAAGTCTTTTATTGGCACTCACATCTTATACAACATCAGAGTATCCACACTGGAGAGAAACACTACAAATGTGAAAAATGTGGCAAAGCCTTTCGTTTGCAATCATGTCTCAGTCAACATCAGAGTATCCACACTGAAGCGAAACCCTACAAATGTAAAGAATGTGATAAAGTCTTCCACTGCTGTTACCTTACTCGACATACGGTGATCCATGCTGGAGAGAACCCCTACAAATGTGAAATATGTGGAAAAACCTTTCACTCTCATTCACTACTTGCTCAACATGTCCAGATCCATACTGTTTAGAAAACCTACAAATGTGAAGAGTGGCAAAGCCTTTTGCTCTCATAAAGGATTTGCTGGACATAAGACCATCCATACTGGGGAGAAACCCTTCAAATGTGAAGAATGTGACATAGCCTTTTGCTTTCATTCACAACTTGCTCAACATACAATGATCCATACTGGAGTGAAACCCTACAAATGTGAACAATTTGGCAAAACCTTTTTCCATCGTTCATGCCTTATTCAACATACAGTGATCCATACTGGAGAGAAACCCTTCAAATGTGAAATATGTGGAAAAACCTTTCACTCTCATTCACTAATTGCTCAACATATCCAGATCCATACTGTTTAGAAAACCTACAAATGTGAAGAGTGGCAAAGCCTTTTGCTCTCATAAAGAATTTGCTGGACATAAGACCATCCATACTTGGGAGAAATTTTATAAGTGTAAAGAATGTGGCAAAGCCTTTCACTCTTACAATGGATTTGCTGGACATTTGACCATTCTTAATGAAGAGAACCCTACAAATGTGAAATATGTGGAAAAACCTTTCACTCTCATTCTCTACTTACTTGACATATCAAGATCCATACTATTGAAAAACCTTATAATTATGAAAAGTGTGGCTAATCTTTTAGCACTTATAAAGGATTTGCTGGATATAAGACAATCCATACTGGAGAAAGCTCTGCAGATAGGGACAAATGTGGCAAAGTCTTTTGCTCTCATATGATTTGCTATACGTATGAGGAGCCACACTGGAGACAAACTCTGCAAATGTAAAGAATGTGGCAAAGTCTTTTCCTCTCATAAAGTATTTAGAGAACATAAGACCATACTGGAGAGAAACCCTACATATATGAAAAATGACTGGTCTCAAGCCTCTGGGCTCAGGCAGTCTTCTCATTTCCACCTGCCAAAGTACTGGGATTACTGGCAAGAGCCACCATACCTGGCTTAATCACTTATATTGTAGACTCTAAATCCATCCAATTTCCTGCAAAATGAATAATCTTGGTTTCTTGGTTTTTTATTATTATTCAGTGTCTCACTCTGTCACCCAGGTTGGAGTGCAGTGACATTCTTGTGGTCACCACAACGTCGACCGACTGGGCTAAGATGATCCTTCCACCACAGCCTCCAAGTAGCTGGAACTGCAGGCACATGCCAAAATGCCCGGCTAATTTTGGATTTATTGTAGTGATGAGGTCTGTCCAAGTTATGCAGTCTGGTCTTGAATCCATGGACTCAGGTACTCTTCTCACCTCAGCTCCCCAAAGTGCTGGGATTATAGGCATGAGACACGCATGCCCAGCCTAGAGGACAATTTTTACAACCCTAGTAAGTATTGCTTGCTCCATAATTTTTTTTCATGAGCAGTTGCACTGTATTGACTGTCATTGTAGAAAATGGTGTGAGAGACCACTGGAAGGTTGACGAGGAAGGATCACCAGAGCCCAGGAGTTCCATGAGCATGAGCATGCTAAGCTACTCCAGCCTGGGAAACAGAGTGAGACTCTGACTCAAAAGAAAAAAGAAAATGGTGTCAGTACCCCACAATATATTGTAGACAAAAAAATAAAAATAAAAGAAAATTGAAGGCTCTTGTCTTTACTTGTCAGATAAACCCAGGCTCTGCCACTTGGCAGATGTTTGACAGAATATTTATCTGGGGCCAGAAGCATTGACATCACTTGTGAGCTTGTTGCTGCAGAAAGTCAGAGCATGGACAGTTGCTCATGCTTGTCATTCCAGCACTTTATGAAGCTGAGGCAGGAGGATAAATTGAGGCCAAGAGTTTGAGACCAGCCTAGGCAATATAGCCAGCCTTCATCTCTACCCCTCAAAAAAGTTAGCTCAATGTGGTTGTGCATTCCAGTAAACCCATCCACTGAGGAAGCAGAGTAGGCTAGATCTGTTCAACCAAGGAGGTAGAGGCTGTATTGAGCTGTGATTCAGTAACTGTATGCTAGAGTGAATGAGAGACCCCAACTCAAAAAAATAAAGGTAGAATCTCAGGTTTTTCCCCAAATCTCCCAAATCAGATTTTGCTTTTTAACACTAAGTTCCTTGTACACATTAAAATGTGCGGGTTCTTTTAACTATTAGTGTTCATTCTGAGAGATATATACTACTTATCCTGTATGATGGAAATATAGCCCTCCAAAATGTACATAACTGTTTTTATCTGAATTTTATATCATATCATTCACAAAAGTATAATATCTGCACTAGCTGTGTGAATTCTATTTCATTCCATTTCCTCAAAGTCAAATAATACATTAGCGAATATTTCTGTGTTAAAAATGACTTTATTCTATATTCCCATTGTCATAGAAGCTAGAAAAGTTAGCAATTCTGCAGTTAACAATTCTGCCCATGGTCCCTTGATAAGTGTGCTTTGTTCTTGATTTCAGTTGGCATTCAAGTATGTGGCCGTGGAATTCTCTACAGAAAAGTGGAAGTGCTTAGGCCCCTGCCCAGCAGATTATGTCCAGGAAGGTGATATTAGAAAACCATAAAAATGTGACTTACCTGACTGAGGAAAACCACAGCACACAATATTTATTGCATACAAATGATTTCATATCTTTTCCTTGTAGAAAAACCACATTCTAATATAAATGAATTATTAGAAACATATTGTCATCAATTTAAAACATTACATCATGATCAAGTACCCTTTATGCTAGAAATGAAATGAGATTCTGCTTTCGGGAGTCCATCAATGTTATTATTTACATTAATAGAATTAACAAGGGGCTGATCTCAAACCCACAGTCTCAGGCAATTCACTCACCTCTGCCTCCCAAAGCACTGAGATTATATTCTGAGCCACTAAGCCTGGCCTAGAGTCTTTAGTATTCTGATAAGCGAGGAGATCATCTGGATTTGTGGATCTCTAACATTTCTGTACATTTCTCTATTCTCTTGCACTCTCCTTTTTTTTTTAAAGCAGAATTTATTGAGAGAACAGAAAAGCTCCCACAGTGGGAGGGGACCAGAAAGGCTTGCCCTCCACTCTTGAAACAGGAGCATGTGTGGAGCCTAACTTTTTTTTTTTTTACCTCTCTTATTTATTTATTTTTACTTTTTATTCTTTTTTTTTTTTTTTTTTTGAGTTGGAGTCTCACTCTATCGCCCGGACTGGAGTGCAGTGGCCGCTCCTGGCCACCGCAGCCTCGACCAGCTGGGCTCCAGCGATCCTTCCGCCTCAGCCTTCCATGTAACTGGAACTACAGTGTCACGCTACCGTGCCCGGCTGATTTTGATTTATTGTAGAGATGAGGTCTCACCAAGTTGCCCAGGTGGGTCTCGAACCTGCGGGCTCAGGCAATCCACTCACCTCAGCCTCCCAAAGGCGCAGGATTACAGGCTGAGCCACCGAGCCCGGCTTACTTTTTATTCTTTAGGGCTGCTGGTACTTGGGTGTTGCAAAGGCCAGTTTGTTCAACATGTCACTGGTGGATGTGGATTTTCGCAGCAGGGCAAAAAGTAGACTCACCTTAAAACTACTCCCTGTGTACTTTGGAGTGTTTTGCAGTCCTTGCAGACTGGGATGGAGTCCTGCAGAACAGAGACAAAGCCAGCAGTTGCCATTTCAATGCCAAGGTTTCCAGCATGCTCTGTGATTTGCACCACATCCTGCTCCTCGCTCCAATATTTCGTTCAGGGAGGCAACTCAAACTTAAAATGTTGCAAGCAAAAAAGCTATGCTTTTCTTTTTTTCTTGACTCCAGCAACCCCATCTATTCTCGTCTGCTGTCACTCAAGATCAGAAGCGTAGTGTCCTATGGTCTTATCCAATCAGTGGATGCTAACTCAGAAACTACCCAATCAGAGAGGAACCGGAAGTGGGAGACAGCTTCCCGGCTCTAACTAAGCTTTTTGTATCCTGCACTTTCATAAGTGCTGGGTCATCTCAGAGATAACCTCCTGCCTTTGCTTTTGCATTTTACACCCTGTGATATGCAGGTTCATGGAGTTCGTAGGGAGGATGCTGGGACAACCATAAGTCGAGAGATGGTGAGTATGTACACCGGTGCGATAACGGGAGGCAGGATGGACCCAGTTGACCTGGCTGTGGAAGACCGGCCTCCCCCTCTACTCTGATCATGGACGCTTCTCAGCTGGCGGCTCGGCCCAGTCACCTCTGTGTTAGATGGGTCTGGTCCGGTCCCCATGGTCTTGTCCCAGGGGTGAACTCACCCCACAGGAGGACTTTCCAGGCAATCCTGTGTTCTGGATGTGTGGTACCCAGGATTGTCATGGGGGTTCTGACCCACGGGTGGGCCCATGGGGGAGGCACTGTGGTCCTGGTCCCATCACTCTCATCTCCAAGGTTAAACGAAGGCTCCTTCACGTTTTTTATGAGTTCTCTTGTGCCACGAGTGGATCGTGAAACCCTAAACTTCAGTCAGGGCTCCTGGTGTGGCATGCCCAGAGGGCCTAGGGGGTAGGGGGAAAGGCATGGAGAAGAGGTAGGGGAAGCTGACCACAGACAGGTGTTGGTGGGTGACAGCCCCGCAGTCGCCTGATCTGGAATATCCAGGTGGACATCCTCAGGGCAAGTCATCAGGGTCATTGGCAGTTTGTCACCAGATCCAAACCTGGTTCTGCCTGGTGGGACAAAGTGAAAAGAAGATGTTGGAGCAGGGCCTATGACTTATTTAGAGGATCATTAAAAGCAAGATAAGGGGTCTGTGTACTAAGGACCCCCCTTGGTTTGTGAGGGCTTTTTTTGGCTTTTAATCCCTGGTTTTTATCCAGGGGTGGGGGGACAGAGAAGGGAGGAGATTACATGAGCCCAGGAGTCTGAGACCAACCTGGACAACATGGCACATTCATGTAGTTATAAAAGCTGCAACAATTTAGTCAATAGTGGTCACATGCCTGTAGTTCCAGCTGCTTGTGAGCCTGAGATGGAAGAATCTGTTGAGGTCAGGAGGTCAAGGTTGTGATAAGCTGTGTAGAGCTACTTCACACCTGCCTATGTTATGAAGTAAGATTCAGACTCATGACATCTATTTGATTTACATTTTAAAAGGTATATTTTCAGCATGTAGATGTGCCTTCTCCAGATAATCTCACCTGAAAAGAAATGCCAAAGAAGGATGAGGAGTAAAAGGCAAAAATGACTGGTTCCCAGGTAAACGTGACCTAGGTCAGGAACTGTGTCTCTTTCCCTACTGTATTGCCATGATTTTAGATATTGCAAACCTCTACTGCTATTTATGATTGTCCTACCTAATGAGTTTAATTCATTTTTGTTCTTTTTGTGATATTCAAATGCTCTGATAACTTTTTACTTACATGCCAGTGCCTTCTCCTTGTTTCTTCTTTTAGGCTTCATAGCTGCCATGCACAGTTCTCACTATGAATGTATGACCTACAGTATTAAACATGTTCCCTTGTGTCTGTGGAACATGGAAAGGCATGGATAGCCAAGATTCCTATTGGAGATGGAATAGATCCTCAGATTCTAGTGAAGGATGGAAATATGTACTACTAAGGTTCAATCTGCATGTTCCATCTGCTCCATGCAGAAAAGGAATAATAAAATGCATATTTAAGCAGGGTGACTGTTACTGCCCATAATAACTCAGGAAGGTTGGAATAAAGAATAATTAGAAGAGACTTGCTCTCTTGAGTACTAAAAATAAAAATGACATCAACGTACTGTTGGATATTACAAATTATGGAAGATACCAGTAGCTGGAATTCTGCATAAAATATTTGTTTCTTCATTATTAGATAATGATTGTACTTTACAATCTTTTTGGTTAATATCACAGCACTAATGTTGTGTTGTCTTTTTGGCTTGCATATGACACCAATTTGTCTCAGTCACTTGGAAGGCTGAGAAGAGTGGATCCTTTTAGTCCTGGAGGACATGACTGCAATGAGCTATGATTATGCCACTGCAACCAAGCATGGGCAACAATGTGAGGCCCCTCTAAGTGAAATAAAAATGCAGAAACTTAGGTTTATCCCAGATTCTCCTGAATCAGAAGCTGCATTTTAACAAGATACTCAATTCATTGTTGTACACCTTTACACTTGTTGAGGATCTTCTAACTCCCTATAAGTTTCCATCTGACCATTACTACAATTACTCTGTATCATGTAAATATAGCACTAAAAAATGTACATGCCTCTGTCGGTACTCACATTTTGTACCATATTACTCACAAAAGTAAAGTATCAACCCTGGATGAGTGGATTTTATTCCATGCTTATGTTTCAAAACAATATACTCAAATTATATTTCTGGATAACTATTGACTTATTGGAAAATTCCAGTTGTCATATCAGCTGAAACCTGTTCTCGTTGCTCTCTGCTTTAACCTAGAACCCATGGCCACTTAATAAATATATGTCATTTTCAGGGGCTATTAACATTCAGAGATGTGGCCATAGAATTCTCTCCAGAAGAGTGGGAATGCCTACACCTTGCTCAGTGAATTTTTGTACAAGGTGATGTTAGAGAACCACAGGATTCTGTTGTTTCTGGGTGAGAGAAACTTCAAGAAACAATTTATTTTCCATACCAAGGATTTTGTGTCCTTTTATAACACATTTTCGGTGAGTTTCTGCTTTACACAAATGAGTTTCAGATTCCTGCTTTCAATGAAAACTTTGTTAGCCAGGCTCGGTGGCTCAGTCTACAATCCCAGCACTTTGGGAGGCTGAGGCAAGTGGATTACCTGAGGCCGCAAGTTCAAGACCCACCTGGGTAACTTGATAAGACATCTCTACAGTAAATCATAAAATTAGCTGGACGTGGGAGCACACACCTGTAGCTCCAGCTACTTGAAAGTTTGAGGTGGAAGGATCACTGCAGGCCAGCAGATTGAGGCCGTGGTCGCTGGATGCATGCTACTGTACCCCAGTAGGGCCAACAGAGTGAGACTGCAAATCAAAACAAAAACAAAAACAAAAACTTTGTGATTTGTTGGCATAGAAAAGAAAGAATTAATGATGTTACATTTTGACATGAACCTTTCCCTATTTTGAACTGATATGTGCCCTTCACACTATATTAGTAGTAAGTCCAGAAGTTTGGGAGCATAAAATATTATTGCCTGGCAACATTTTTGGGTACCCTCTTACCATGGGAGATTTTCTGTCCTCTCAGTAAATCCTGCTCTCTAAAAAAATACAAAAAAAGCCAGGCTCGGTGGCTCAGCCTGTAATCCCGCACCTTTGGGAGGCTGAGGTGAGTGGATTGCCTGAGCCTGTGGGTTCGAGACCCGCCTGGGCAGCGAGACCTCATCTCTACAATAAATCAAAAAATTAGCCGGGTGTGGTAGCGCATGCCTGTAATTCCGGCTACTTGGAAGGCTGAGACGGAAGGATCGCCGGAGCCCAGCAGGTTGAGGCTGTGGTGGCTGGGAGCAGCCACTGCACTCCAGTCTGGGCGACAGAGTGAGACTCCAACTCAAAAAAAAAAAACTACAAAAAAACCCAAAAACATTGTTACCCACACCTGAAATTCCAATAGCTGCCATCTATTTTTATTAACTAGTACTGAGCTAAGGACCTACAATAATAAAATTCTTCTGAAATGTTCTAAAGGTTCTGTTGAAAAAACAATATTTGAAATCAATTTTCTAGAATCTTGTGTAGTGTATTCTTTCTTGAACACAGTACTAGGATTGTAATAGGAGAAT